>NW_026991419.1:0-74351 GCF_036370855.1 Dromaius novaehollandiae
GTCCTGCTGCAGCCGCGCGCTGGGGCGGCCCCGGGGGACGAGCGCCCTGGGCACGTCTGTCGGGGCCGGGACGTGCAGCTGGGGGCTGCGAGGGCCCTCGGGGGGTGACACGGCCCCGCGGGGCTGCAGCCGGCCGCGCTGCAGCTCCTGTCAGAAAACTGGGGGGGGTGAGGGGGAGCAAACCACTAAGCGGGGCCCAGCGAGGAAGCGCGGGCCTCCCTGTTGCTCGGGTGTGCGCTCTTCCCTCTGCGCGCCCGGCTCTGCTGGCGCAAACCCCGTCCCCAAAGCGCCAGGTCGGTGTCGGAGCCGCCTTGCTGCAGCGAGGCAGTGCCGGGGGAGGCAGCAGGCAGGCAGCTGCTGCCGGGATGGCCCCAGAGCGCGGTGGTCTCTTTGCCTTGGTGTGAATTGTGTCAGCCGTGCTCGGCCCAGGTTCCCGAGGTGCCTTGTTTCTCATCTCAGTCCCAACTGCTTTTGTGGGGACTCTGAGGTGCTGCGGAGACATGATGCTTAGAAACGCTTCTGTCTTGTTGCTTCAGGATTCTCCTCCCCGAGGGGACAGTGCTGCCTTAGGCACAGCTGGATCCGTGCATTATAGGAAACTGCACTTACTGTAACTTCTTAGATGTATTTATGTTTTTTTAAATGTTGTTTTTAAGTTCTGACTTTTTATGAGGAAAAAAAAAGTGTTGAAAATCCGTATGAGGTTATGATCCAGAAGAATTATCAGGGTGGCTTAAAAAAATATCTTCTCCTTCAGTGAGTGTGTGCAGTTTGAGCTACGCTCGTGAGCTTGCCTAGCACTGAACATATCTCACACAATTACTATTTCAGAATTACCCAAACTGTGTTCTCTGTACTCTACCTTTCAGACCCTCTAGTAGGGTAGGGGGGTTTATTCTGCCTTTTTTTTTTTTTTTTTTGGTAAGACTACTGTATGGAAAGCTACAGTATGTGTCAAATGAGGAGAGCAGACAGTATTCATACACAGTTTGTTACTGTCTTTGAAAACCTACAAAGATACAGAAACTGCACCCTATTTTTTCTTTTCTTCTTGACTTGTGTGTTATTTCCCAGAAGTGAGAAGTGAGTCGAGAGTCACATTTTGCTGCCTTTCACTTAGGAACAGGAGCTTTATCCAGGCGGAGGTTTGTGACTCCTCCTGCTAGAGCGCAGGAAGAGGTCTGCTGCTGGGGGCTCTGTGCGGACGGTCGGATCAGCAGAATGTTGCTTCCCCCCAAAGAACAGCCCTGCCCTGTTCCTGGGCAACTGCAGAATCATCCTGTTGGTGAACATATGTTGTTAGGGCCAACCCTCCTCTGGAGCGTTTTGTGATGCATATAGGGTATGAAGAGAAGGTTGTGTGAGTCAGGGACTTGGAGGAAGAGTAGGCCGTCTTTGGAGTGTCTTTCTAGAAGGATTTCCTCTTCTCCCTGGATCCTTTCCTGCTTGTGTGGAATCTCTTCAAAGATGGCGTGGGTGCCGTGAGAGGGAACTTGACAGCTTCTTGGGAAGGCTCTTGAACCTAATTCTGCAGTTGCTGGCTGGCACAGGCAAAGCATAGCCCCCGCCTCTGATTCCCTCTGATACGCAGCAGGAAGAGGCTTTGAAGTCTTTGGGAGAGGAGGAACTTGGAAGAGCTCTGGAGAGACCAGAAGGGACGCCTACCTTGGGCCCTTTAGTCCTCCTGCATTTGGTGTGATTTTTCTGGTCTCCGCAACAGTACCCTGCTTACTCTGGCTTGTTTGAGACTCGTTTGTTGGAAGACAAATATGGGACTGTTTAATTGCCCAGTGGAAAATGATAGCTGTCCAAATCCCTGCTGTGTCTGCACTGGCAGCTTTCCTTAGGAACGCAGAGCATGTTAGGTGAACGTGCATTAGATAATAGGTGGCAGTTATGCGTCAATGCGAAAGCTGGGAGCAAAGGTTTCCTGTGCAATTTCTGGTCGAGGTATGTCAAAGGCGTATTTATTGGTACCCAGAGGAATTGGAGGCTTTTTCGAGGGAGGTCCTTTGAGTGTGCTGGCAACGCTGTAGTATTTTCTGTAGCTGAGCTGGGCAGCTTAAATAATGATCCATGCATTAATCAAGGCTTCTATAAAGATGAAGAAATCACCTCAATCTGACAGATGCAGCCTGGTGAAGTTGAGGGAGACCGGAAGTCGCCATCGGAGCTGGTCATTTCAGTATTTTGAATATGGGTATCATGTATGGAGCAAGTCCCATTTTAAAAAATGGGCTATTTGGCATTGTCCCTCGAAAGCAGAGTTCTGTAGGCTGTGACTGCTTGCTGGCTTGTTTTGGAGCCCTTGCAGTGATTTCCTTTGTATATGAGCAAGAAATATGCGCTAGAGGAAATGGATGAGTAAGAAAACAGCTGCATGTTAAATCTTCTCATTGATAGCTTTCTCTTTTGGACTTGATGAGTTGGGGGGGTGTTAGTGTTAAGATTTTTCTCTGAAATGTGATGATTCAGGAAGCGCTCTAGGCTTCAGGAATTGTATTAGCTCACACTGCTCACCAAAAGATGTGTTTTTCTTGTACAGATGGGGACTCCGACTCTGCCATTCTTCGTAAGTCTTCGCCAAATGACGAAGAAGCCCTCAAGGCTAGCAGGGAAACCCCTGGGAGGCAGGTATGTAAAAACACACATTTTAGTTGAATTTTGAACTGGTGGTCTGTACCAATGTAAAATAACACTGTTGAATGACTGAAGTTGAGAGAAGCAGTCTGTAGATTAGTGTTGCATTCTAATCCGAGGTCCAGGTAGCTCCAGTCTTTGTATGGTTATAGAGAATGCTTGCCATTGCCTCCTGTTTTCAGAGGATTTGCTTAAGTTGGCCAACTTTCATTGCTTACATTTGAACAGACAAGTGAGAGCCAAGAGAGGCTGGAGACACAGGTGGACTCATCGCCTTCGCACGAGATCTCTGCTCAAGTTCAGGAACTGGGAAGTTGTCAGACAGCAGAACGTGAGGCTGAGCAGACGTTTCGGAGGGAATGTGAGCAGGGTCTTTGTTTGCAAGACAAGCTCAATCAGGAGCTCTCTGATTTGTGGGAAACCAGCAAGAGCTTGTCTCAGCAGCTGAGTGAGGCTGAAAGTAAAGCTACCACCTTAGAGAAGACAGTTCACCAACTGAAACAGTCTCTTAGGAAAAAAACATCATTTTTGGAAATGACGCAGAGGGCACTACGTCAAGCCCAGTGTCAGGCCAAGGAACATGGTCGTGCTCTGCAACGTGAGAAAGATCAAGTGAGCAAACACCTTGCGGAAGAGGAATCTCTGCGGGCACAAGTGGCCCAGCTCCAAAGTGAGAATCGCTTGCTCCGTCAGCAGCTGGGAGATGTGCCGAATCGGAGCACCCAAGAAAAAATTGTGAGTGCTGTCCAGGATGGACTGAACCACATTCTCAGTAAACGCAGAGCAGAAGCGGAAGAGGAAGTGTACCTGCTGCAGGCAAGAAACAAGGAACTGAACGCCAAGTGTCTTCATTTAAGAGACCAAGTCTTGGTGTGCAAGAGGAACAAAGCAGAAAGAGAGGTAGGGTGGGGGAAGGAGGAGAGAGAATGTTTAGGAAAATATTGAGGGTGGGCAGAGTGAGAGGAGGAGAGGGAGGAGAAGGTGCCTGGAGATGAGTGGGAAAGAAGGAAGGGAGGAGGTGTGACGAGAGAGTAGTGAGCGAGGAGGAGTTGCTGAGTCCTGAGCAAAGAAAAGAGTGTTTTTCTTTCCTGTTTGTACAGAGAAGGAATGCCTGTGGCCTGAAGTGTTACTGCAATAGAGGAGTCCGAGTGTTGTGCAGGGACTAGCTGATGTATGCATTTGGGGCACTTAAGGAGGCTGGCAACCTCCCAAGAAGTTAGCTTCAGCCACTACCCTGGCCTCAGCTTTCTCTCCCATAGCTTCTGAGTTACAGCCTTCTCCAACCATGTCCTTTTGTTGCGGCGCTGTGAAAGACTATGCTGCCAGTGAGGGGAAGGACTAATTAGGAAATCAGCTGAACTGACTTTGTGCAAGCTGCAAAGCATGCTGCCGTGCAGAGTGCTCACATAATGTTTTGCGCCTCCAGCACATCTGAGCTAAGCGTTGCTACCTTCCTCTCTCAGGAAGGAGAGAGGTGCCCAGCTGTGCAGAGCCCATCTTCTGGGGGACAACATTTCTGACCTTTGTAGCACGTCTGAAAACTGATCTTAAGTATATGAACTAGTGAGTGAAAGTAGAAATGCAGATTTCACATTCTTGCCTTTGTCTTCATCCTTGTGTTATAATCTTTCGTTAGAGAACAGTCTGCCAGCTGCAGCGAGAACTTAGTGAGGCTCTCAGAAAGCAGCGGATGTCAGAGACTTCCCTTAGAGTTTCTACCCGTTTGTGCGATGACCTCAAGGAAGAAAAACTGCACTTGCAAGAGGACTTGGACAGGACAAAAGCCGAGGTATACCAACTCTGTAAACACAGTAATATCTACGAAGCTGTTCTTTTCCTCCACTGCTGGAACAGAACAACAAATTCTGAGCACAAATGCCAGAGAGGTTTGTCTAGAGACATTCCTAATTGTAGTGTAGCTAATGAAGGCACTCCTTGAGCCTTCCTCAAAAGGAGCTCCTGGTCGTTTTCCAGGCCCGAGTGTGCTTTTATCTGAAACATCGCAAGAACAACTGCTCTGGGTTGCAATAAGAGGAGATCCTGCCCTTCAGACACACAGCATGAGCAGGAGCTCTCAGGTTCAGGCTCTTGGGTCATATTGCAGTGATCTCCTTTCTCTTTGCTGCTGCCTGCCCTCTGCTCTTGCCAGACAGCAGTGGCTTTTCAGGGAGCTGCTTTCAGGGCTGCGGAGTCTCACTGAAGAAGAGACCTTGTGCTTTTCAGCCCAAGCACGTGGCTGAAATGCTGCTGGTTTGGAGTCTGTGCTGTTCAGGTGAGCTGTGGAGTGGGTTGTGAACTCTTGCTGGAGAACTGAGGAAGCATGGGAGCTGAAGCGACCCTGTCTGAACTCCTGAGAAAGATGTAAAGAAACAAAAGAAATGGAGATACAAATCCCTCTTTCTTGGTTGAAATATCAAGTCAGTGGGTGTCAGCTATCGTCTTGACTGATAGGTTTGCTGGATTTTCCCCGAATGGAGGGATTCTAGACCTCTCTGATGAATTGTGTTTGTTTTTCCCCTGGATACAGGCCAGTGAACTCTTCCAGCAGCTGGTGAGGGAATCCACAAAATCTCTGCAGCTACGAACTAGAAATCTGGAGCTGCAAGAAGAGGTGGTTTGCCTCCAACGATGCTTACGGAGCAGTGCGGTAGATCTTTGCAAAATAGAGGAGTATAAAAGAGAGATTGGAGAAAGAGCCTACCAAAAGATAAGGCAAAAACTGGAAGAAGTCAATCTCTTCTTGCAGGTAAACTCATTCACCATTTGCATCTGCAGTCTACAATGCATTCATTTGTTGTTGTTGTCATTGTCTTTTAGGTCTTTTGCTTTAGGTATCTAGTTCTCTTGTAGCGCCCTTTTTTTTTTGTCTTTTTTTTTTTTTTTTTAGGGAAGTTGGAGCGCTGAAAATGGCTGTGTGAAAGTGCTCCTGTGTGTGTTGTGTGATATGCATGTCTGGGAAAACACCTACTCTCTGATTGCCTTCCAGCAGCCCCTGTAGCTCCTTCAGTCAAAAAGCCTGCCCAAGGCAGTCTTCCTGTTGGCAGTTTGCAGAGGGAGTTGCCATCTTGCCTTTTTGTCCTCAGGATGCATTGTGAGGAGGTGGCATTAGTGTGCATCATCCCTCTGGCCTCTGTATTGAGTAGAGGGAGATCCCAGGTGGAAAGGCAAAGCATGCAGAGGGGGACGGACTGTTCACATCTGCAGTAGGTGGTTGAATCGCCAAGGGATATGTTTGTCCTCTAATGGCTGTTACTGCTGAGAGTGTCTGTGGCCAGAGTCACAGGACCTGCAGTGTCATTCTCCAGACAAGACTGTTGAGAAAACAAGTCCCTAAGGTTCCTGCCCTCCTGGGGGAAGGAAACAAACAAAGAAACAAAGAAACAAGCATAACCCATTTAGTAGTTTCAGATTTCTTCCCTGATTGTTGCTGGTAGGGAGGCAGCAGGGTTCCCTAGTTGAGTCAGGCTGTGCTTTTTCAGTCGGGTCTGTGAAGTGGAGTTGGGGGAGCACTGTCTTTTCCTTCCTGTTTCTTGAAGTTGCGTTTTCTGCTTTAGATGCAGGCAGCCACTCAAGGCAGATTAGAAGAAATAAACGCCAATAATGCCTCACTGAGAAACCAGCTGGAGCGGAGAATTGGAGGGCTAGAATTGGAATTGGCTAGACTACAAAACATGCAGCAAGACAGCGCATTGCAAGTGGCATTTGCTCAGGGAGAATTGGAAAGGTCTGAAAAACTCCACTTGGTGAATGTGGAAATGAGAAGACACCTAGCAGAGAAACTGGCAAGGTAAATCTACGCTTTTTTTTTCTTTTCTTAATAGATAAGTAATCAAGTATTACCTTGTTTTAATCTAGGATTTTGTGTCCCAAATCCCTGTCTTGCATCTGCTTAGGATGTATGCAAGTGTAAGATGGAGCGCTTACGGGAAGAGTCCAGTGTGGTCCCTGCCTTACTGAGGGAGGGATTGCCTTCCTGAGGACTGTGTTCATTTCTCTTTACTGCCTTGGAAGAAACAAAAATAGGCATGCACCTATAGAGTATTTTTGAAGTGAGTGTTGCTTGACCCACTCTGCCTTTTGGCAGCCCTGCAATCACCTCCTCTTCCTGTAAGGAAAAGAGGAATTTTGCTTCTGAGGCTGTTGTGCTCGACCTAGAAGTCCACAGAAATGTGCTCGGAAAGGGCTAGAGAACAGACCATGAGTCTGTGAGGCAAAAAGAGTCCTTTGCTTTGAAGATCTAACCCTGAGGAGGCGTAAGCTTTGGTAACTGGGCAGCCTATGTTCAGAAGTCTGATAAGATGGTGTAAGACTTGGAGCACAACTCTGAACGTATGCACAAGGGCAGGTCTTGCAAAACGCTTCTGTATTTTTCACAGAGCTCAAGAGATGCTAGCAGAAGCCAGTGTTCAATGCCCTCCGGAGCAGAGGAGAAGCAACTCCTTAATCACAAGGCCAAGGCGATGCCTTACGCTCAAGAAACAGAGTGGAAGCTTCTCTGGCTCGTGCCAGAGGCCAAGCTGCTCATCCAAGCCGCTCGCCAGCTGGCCAAGGCTAGCACAAAGCAAGAAAGGTCTGGGGAAGGTCTTGCCAGCAGCCGGAGAGAAGACACCCCCACTGCTCCCATCTGTACCAGCAGCCCCCACCGAAAGGCAGAGGCGGAGAAACCTGTGACTAAATGTAACTGTGCTCTCCCAGTGCAGTTGAGATCAGCTGCCAGTTTGATTCTCGTGGGGGCTGAGCACTGGTGCCATCACTTGGGGCTGGCACATGGCTCGTCCCGCAGGGTCTGCAGGGCCGGCTGTAAGCATCTTGCGACTGGCATAGTAACCTTGAGCAGCCTGGCCTTTGGTCTGTCCCGCTTGGCCTGACCAGCTGCTGCTCTCAGGAGCCGGGAGCTGGGGGATGGCATTGATTCTGCTGGACTGGTGGTGCTGGGGCCGGCCAGCTCCGACTGCGTGCTGGAGGCTGTCAGGGGAGGCGGGAAGGGCAGCAGCATGGCCCCAGGGCCCCGAGGCTGGAGAGGCCAGAGCAGTACCCCCATTCCTCAGAGGGGCAGAGACACTCTGCCAGCCTGCCCTGGGGGGCACCTGGGTGCTTTGCCTCTCAGCGGTGCCCAGGCTGGCACATTCCTCATGTTCCCAGGTGCCGGGGGCTTTCCCTGAGGAGCAGCAGCCTCGATGGGTGCCTTGGGAAGCACAGGAGGAGCACCGGTGCTGCTGACAGAAGCAGCCATGTGCTGTGGGGAGGGCAGGGACTCATCTGTGGCCCCCCTGCAGCTTTGACAGCCTTTGCTGGCAGCGCCTGCCCTGGCCTTGGGCTCAGGCTCTTCCAGGGCCAGGGCTGGAGCTAGTTGCAGCTGGACCTTGTGGAGGGGAAGGCAGGATTAATTGCTGCTGCTTCCTTAGGAGCAGCAAGTTTGTAGCTAGAGCCCCCAGGACACTAAAGCCCAGCCAGCAGTGAAAATGTAGCCCCGCATTTGCACAGCTGGAGCGTGCACATGCCCAAGTGCTGGGAAAGTGGCTGTTGCCAGTGTTCTTTCCTTCCTTCCTGCCACCTGCTCCTCTGCCTTCTTCCTTTGCATGCCCCTCTCCTCCAGCTGAAAGCCATCAGCTCTCTCTGGCTCCTGGGCTCCTGCCTCTGCTCACAGCTGCTGTGTGAGGCAAACACAGGGGAGGCATTTCACAGGGAGGCAGCAACAGAGATAAGAAGGTGTGAAAACAAAGCCTGCCAGTTACATGAACAGGCTCTCTCTGGATGCCCTAACTAAAAAAGGGTGTGAGCTAGTGAGAGGAGGCTCTGGAAGCATCAGGTCTGCAATATGCTGATGACCTCATTCCCAAGCTTTTCTCTACAGTACAAACATTAGAACAAAAATGCTGCAGAAATCTCCTCTCCCTGCAGGTGTTGCTATGCTCCCTGCATCTGAAGGATCAGCCAGTGGCATAAGAAGTGCCTTCAGAAAGGCTCCTGGTGTGGTCCTGTTTTGCTAAGCAGCAAACCTTTTATCCCTCCATCCTTAGAGTCAAAAGGCTCAGGCTCAACACCGTTCATCCACTGCTTGGGTAAAAATGCCTTTGACCTGCTGTGACAGCTCGAACAAGGTGGGCAGCATCAGCCTGTTGTGCCACCTTCCTTTGTCAGCTCATTTCACTGCTGAAGTCCTCAAAGCAGGCTGGGCAGTGGCCAGGCAGCTGCTGCTGGGGATACCTGCAGGGAAGCAGCACCTTCCCCTGCTTTACAGGCCTTCTAAGTGCAGGGAAAGGTACTGAAAATGGAGCATTTCATCCGTTTTCTCACACGGATGCTCAGGTGTTTGGCCACACTACTGCAACAAATTTAAAGCCTATGTAAGGCCTGACCCAACCAACAAGTGGGTACATTTCCCATGCCCTGTCCATTTCACCCCAACACTGTAGTCAGGAGGACGAGGAGCACAGATAGGGCAGAAAATAGGTTTCTCTAAGCACTTCAGTACATTGTGCCCTTTAGAGGTAGATCCCGCTCCCTAAACGAATGCAAAATCCTCCACTAAGCTGCACAGCGAGCTCTGGAAGGGCTCCTTCCCGCTACTTGTGCCAGGGAGCTGAGGCATGGGGAAATCGTGATTAGGATGCATATTGTCAGAGTTTTACTCTGAAAAAGAAGAAGAACAGGTGCCTCGCCTGACTGATGACTAAGTAAAGAAGTGCAAAGACTTGAATGGGCACGGAAGCAGGATCATAGATGAGAAACCATCTCCAAACCCGAACGAGAGTGGGCCCTTGCTTTTCAGCAAAGGAAGAACTGCCTCTGCTGAACTGGGATTGTCTCTACTATAAATACCCGTTCTGTGGGTATACTGTCTCTTTCCTCTGCCAAAGAGTATTTTACCGGGAGACAAGAGAAGGACTCAAACCGAGCTACTATGCAATGGACTTTCCCCCAAACTTGTTCCCTGGGCAAAGGCTGCAGCAGCCGTGGGGGCTGCTGAAAGCAGGTTTTGGCTCTTGGAGTCCTTTGAAGTGGAAGATGTCAGCGGAGCAGGGCTGCAGTGTTCTAGGAAGATGCTTCAGGGCTTCTTGCTTCAGGACTTCCCTTCCACTCTTCCCGCGGGGCCAGGTTCACACAAAGGCTGCTTTCTTCTCTGCTTACATATGATGAAGAGAGCAATGCGCTCGCAGCAGCTGAAATGTGTATCCCAAAACACCTTTTTGACAACAGGGAGTTGCCAGGCTCGAGGTGGGCAGGCTGGGGGCCCCTGAGCCCGGGGCCCTGGCCTCCAGGGAGCTGGGGCCCGCAGGAGCGCCAAGGAGCACCGCTGCAGGGGCCAGGCGCTGTCAGCTCGGCACCTGCCCTTGGCTCTCTGGCTGGGCCCAGCTGGAGCTGGAGCTGGAGCTGGGGCTGGGGCTGGAGCTTGGCCCCGGGCTCCCTGCTGGGCGCTGCCACCCCTCAGCTGGGCAGGGAGGGCTCAGGGCCTGGGGCAGCGGGGCTGCGGTGCCACCCGGGCCCTGGGCAGGATGGAGCCAGGCGGGCTCCCGCGGAGCCCCACGCTGCCCTGCCGGCAGCCACCACCTGCCCGGTGCCCCCAGCCCGGCCTGCTGCAGTGTCTCTGCCGCCACTATCCCCGGGCTTTCTCGGTCCTCTGCGGCGGGGGTGGCCGCGATGGTGTTGGGTCAGTGCCCACGGGGCTGCCTGAACTCCCTCAGGCGGCCTCTGCGCTTGGGTGTGGGGGGGGGGGTTAGCTTTTTCTCCCCTCTCCACGAGGAAGAAGGCTCTAAAATGCCTCCTGTGTGCAAGGAGCTTCCTGCAGTGCCGTGAGTACCAGCCTGTTGCTCATCCATCCTAGCAGCCAGCAGAATTTGCATCATGGTACGTACTTGGAAGTGTTTCAGAGCAAGCAGAGACTGAGAAGCTGCTTTTTGTACGTAAAGCCAGACGATACTGCTTCAGGAGACCAGGTAGAAAAGAGAGGAACTCCCCAAGGGAAGATGTTCCGGGGGGAATCGTTTCTGGAAGAGCAGTTGTCTTGTCCACCAGGGAGGCTTTCTCTCTCTGTTGTAGTTATTTGGGCCTCTTTCAGTGTGGCAGTGCTCTGTTGCTCTTTTTTACAGCCTGGTCAGGTGTGAACTAGTTCTGCTGTTGCATGCACAGTTGCTGTTTTGAGTCATGCTCCATTCCTGAGGGAGGGAAGGAGAACAAGCGTGCAGAGACTTGTGAATGGCCGTTGCTTCTAGCAGTCGTGCCTGTGTTTGTAAGCAGTCTTGTGTAGCAGGCTGCTGCTTCTTAGGAGAGACGGCCCTTTCTCCAAGTGTGTGAATCGGGTGGATGCTCTCGGCTTTCCTGCGCCATAATGACAGGAGCTAGTCTTAAACAAATTCCGTGTTTCTCTTTCCTTGTGGGCTGAGCGACCTTCCTAGCTCCAGCTTCAGGAGTATTTTCCTGAAGTCTTGCTTGCAGCTACGCTGCTCTTTTTTCCTGGGGGGAAGCTACCAACGCCGAGTGCAGCTGGCCCTGTGCCATCTGCTGCTGTTAGCAACGTGGTGAGTGGAGTCAGGGCCACCTTTGTGGCGTCCCCAGGGAGTTTCTCTGGAGAAGACCTGTGTGTGTGGATTGCAGGGCTCTGGTCTGCTGGTCGACTCTGGCTGTGAAGTCTGTGGGGAATCAAAGAGTAGCTGGCGCTTGTTGTACAACATGCAAATAGCAGGGAGCCGCATGTCTAGTCAGGCTGCCTGTTAATGCCCTTGCAGTGGTAAGACAGGGCGCAGCCGCTCGATTGTGCCCCTGACGTGTGTGTGAGTTTGGTAGCTGAATTTCAGCAAAGGCAAGGTCTTGCTGTATTGGTTTGACCTCTGCTTGCATGGTGCGGGAACGCTATTTGCCTATTGTGTTAGGGAGTACCTGGAGAAGAATTGTACTTGTTCCCAGAAAATAGGACTATGTACCTCAACAAACCTTTCCTTCTCCCTGCTGGAGTTAGGGACTGCTAAGTGTGGAGACCTGGCTGCCTATAGCTGAGTCCTGCCGTTGTCTTTGTGTGTTTGTATGGGTTGTATTTTGTGTCTAATTTCAAGAGCTCGAAAATGAAAACACTTTCTTTTTGCTCTCCTTGTGTACTCCTAATGGCTCTGGCAGCCTGACTGATGCTTTGTTATCTCTTAGTTTGTCCCTGCGCTGTGCTTGGAGTTCATCTTGGGTGGCTGTAAAGGTCTCACTTCTGGTGCTTCAACATAGGAGGATGTTGACTCTTAGCTGCTAATTGGCATTTGTTGTTGCTTTGTTTTTGGCAAAGGAGCTTCCTTGTTTCCTTAGTAATGACTGAAATGGTCAGCGGGGGTGGGGGTGAGAGAAACTGGCCCTGCTGGCCGAAGAATGCCCAGCCCTCTGTGGTGCAGTTTAGCTGGCTGGTAGTGGTTCAATGTTGCTGGCCTTAATGAAGTGACTAAAAATGAGCTTGGTGTGAGTTGTGCTTTAGACAGCACTTTGTTTGCTTGTGCTGCAGTACCAGAATTGCAAGCTAGAGGGAGGAAGAGGCTCCGAGGTCGGAGACGCCTTCCCATCGTGGATGGGAGGATGCCCTTGTCCAAAGCCCTTCTCGTGTCTTCATTTCAACTCCAGCTCTCTGGTGGGGTCAGTGGAGGGCTTCTAGTTGGAAGTCAGTTAAGAGTCTCGGCTCTGCAGCCGCCTCCTGCACAGGTGCTTTTGGAGATGATGGTGGTGGTGGTGGTAGTGGTGGTGGTGGTGGTGGATGATGGCTGCATCTGTTTGGTTTGGACCAGGCAGGATGGTGGTGAGCTTGTTGACTTGAAGCATGGCACATCTTTCTCTTGCTCCCCAGACAGACATCGCTGAAGTTTGGGATAGCGTGTGTGAGTGCTACCACCAAGTGCAGCTGCTGCTGGACAAGGTGAGTCTTGTCTCCTCATCCTCCCTCCAACCCTGATGAGTGCTGAGTGGCCCCTTGCATGCGGCCATTGAGCAGCACTATTCCTCCCAGCCTCTGAAAGCGGAAGAAATGCCCTGGGAGGAGGCTGCAGGTGGCAGATTTGCCTCAGAGCAACCTCTCCCTCAATGGAGAGCAAAAGCAAAGCGCAGCTGGAGAAGCAGAGCGTGGGGTTTCTTTCTGGGGGCCTTCTCTAGCCCCTTGTGGCAGGGTGGAAGGACCCAACAGAGCTCGTGGTGCACTGTGGAGGTTTTATGCCAGGTGTTGTCCCTCCCTGGGCATCCTGAGGCTGTGGGGGGTTTCCCTGCTTGTTTGGAGTTTGGAGACTAGTGCTTCAGCTGGACGAGGTGCTTCTGGTGGAGCACCATGTCAGCTATGATGAGAGCCCCTGGCCTGGTAGGAAGAGCGCTTCAAAGCTGGGTTCCCCCTTGTGTTGTGGCGGGGGTCTCTGCTAAGAGCTCTGCAGACCTGTGGGAGGTCTGTGGGTGTCACGTTGCAGTGCCTGCTGCGTGAGAGCAGTTTCTTGGAGGTGTTTCTTCAAAGCCCAGGGAAATGAAGTTGCTGCTGCCCATTTGGGCTGCCAGATTCCTTGGGAAGGCGAGTGCCAGTGTTGCTGGTGTCTCTGCCGGCGGCTTGTCGTTAGGAGGAGTGTAAGTGAGGTGCAGTCAGGGGCGAATGGGAGATGGGAGGGGTAGTTTTCCGCAAGGCCAAGGAGGTCTCTGGGGTGCCCTTGCTGGTGGCTGTGGGGCAACAGGGTGTTGGGGCTGTGTTTGGGGTGGTTCTTCTGCTCCAGTGAGGCCACCTACTGTTTGCTCGGAAGAGCAGTGTGTGGGGAGGGCCGGGGCTGCGGCCCCGCCAGGCGAGAGGTTTGCTGTTGCCTGGAGAGTGGTTGGGGTGGGTGAGGGGTGAGAAGGCTCCCGAGGGGCTGTTGTGCTGCGAGGTGCTTTGAGTGTGCTGAAGGGCTGTTGAAGTGACTTTGTTGCTTGGTGGTTTGTGTGCAGGGCATTTAGAAGCTGCGGAGGTGAACCATGCCCAGATCGCTCTGAGGACCCACGTTTCTAAGTGGAAGGTGTCCGTCTGCATAGCAGTGACGCTGCAATTGTTTGTGTGGGCCTTGTCCAAAGACCGGGAAGCTGGCAAAATCTTTTGACAGTGTAAGCTTGAGATGTTTTCAGGGCTCCCTCTACTTTTTTGGAAATGTGCAGAAAGAATTCTCCATGGGCTGTCTCGTCGCTTGCGCTAAACCTGGTTTACAAGCCCACGAGTTCTCTGCAGAGTTCTTGTCTGGCTTAGAGGAGAGACCTGGCGCTGGAGAAGCCCTTCAGGGAAGCTGTCTTTGGTCAGAGCAAAGATGCAGCCCAGTAGCCCATGTCCGTTAGCATCAGGAGGAAGTATAAGTGGGGGGCAGGCTTTTGGTGGCCCTTCCCCCTACACATGCCCTCCTTCTTCCAGAAAGCCATGCCAGCAGAAAGGCCGGCCAGTTTCCTGGGGATGACCTGGCGTGTCTCTGTCACTATTGCTTCCTAGGGTGTAGCTGCCAGGGCTTGTCTCCTCATGAAGCTAGTGGGGAATAACTCTGTTAAAGGCAGGGTTCTCAGTGAACTCCGTGGTCACTCTCTCTTGCTTTTCTGGGAATTCATGTGTCTTCCGGTGGAGTCACATGGAGGAGGGCATGCTTTCCATTCCGCTGCTGTGTGGGAGAGGATGCTAGGCACCGCTTTGCACACACGGAGCTTCATCTGCTCCTTCCCTTTCTTCTGGGTGAGCATAAAAAAGACAACCCTCCCCAAGCCCAAGATGTTACTCTTTCCTGCCTGTGTGTTTTTCTTCCCTCAAGAAGCATCCCTGAAAAGGGGGATCATCACCAGATCTCGGCAAGCCCTCTGACTGGAGGCTCTTGTGCCCGTCCCAGCACTGATGTTTTGTGCTCTGGGGCTTCCTAAGATATATTGCTAATGTGTGCTGTCTTCTGCTTTGTCAAAGTGGAGAGTTGACAGTAGCTCCGCACTATCTCTGCAGCTGCTTAGTGGAGGCTGCAAGAGGCTGTGTTGCTCTTTACTGAAACCAGTGTTGCCATCTTGTTTCCAGGTTTGTGCCTAAAGATGCAGCTTCCGAAAAAGCCTTGGTTGAGCAGGCTGAGAGAAAAGATACTGTAACATTGCGTGTCCTTCCTGTGGGAACTGTGCCAGCAGTGCAGGTGTGAAGAGCTTTGTTGTTTTGTAGTTCCCGAGGAGGGCCTTGCTGTCAAGGGCATCGTTTGCCCCGGACATCTTCCTTCAATCCAGACCAGTGCTGTGGAGGGGATGGGTGAGGAGAGGACCAAGGCACGGGCTGGTGTGTGTCGAGTGAGGTGAGAGTCTTGTGGGAGTGGCTTTGTGTCACCCTGTGCTCTGGGACATGTGTGAGGCAGCCCTTTTGCTGGTGATGTTGCCTGTATCAATGCTGGGAGGTTCTGAGCACATGCTCCAAGGACGTTAGTCACCTTGCTCTGCTGGGAAGTGCGTAGCAGTTTTTGGAAAGCCTCTTGCATGAGGTTTCATTTCGGTGTCCTTCTGATTTGCAGCTTTGCAGATGAGCAGTGCCTGGGCAAAGGAGAGGAAGAAGCTGCCAGGCAATCTGTTGCGCTTCGACGAAAGAGAAGGCAAGGGAAGGCAGCTCTGAGGAGCAGAGGGGCCTACGAGGTAAGGTAACAGCTGTCCTCCTTCTGAGAATGTGGACCTGGGAAAGCAGTGGGATGAGGTAATGGCAGGGAGCAACGTGTCCATCTAGAGAAGGGACGGGGGGGGCAACCTGGGGAACCGTAAAGATCCAAGGGCCTCCTTGGAAGTCTTGAGCAGAAGGGATGAGAAGTCTGGGCTCAGACCGTAGTCACCCATGCCTGGGGAGGCTGGCCTGTCCTTCTTGTGGGATCTGTCTTGGAGATGCAGATGTAAAGAGCTTCCGTGTTCTGTACTTCCAGGAAGTCCTGCTGGCGAGCACCTCCTCTCCTGAGGGCATCTTTGTCAGCTCCAAACAAGCGAGGTGGAGGTGACAGGAGAGAAGAGGACGAAGGTGTGGGCTGGAGTGTCTCGAGTGAGGTGAGACTCTTGGAGAACTGGCTTTGGGTCACCCCGTGCTCTTGCCCGTGTGCGAGGGAGCTGTTTCCTTTTGCCCTGTTGCCTGTAGGAGTGCTGAGAGGTTCTGACCATGTGCCCCAAGGACTCTAGGTCTCCTGGCTGGGTTGGAAGCGTGAGACTCCTATGGGAGGTTTCATTTCTGTGTCCTGCTTTTCAGGTTGGCAGATGAGCAGTGCCCAGGCAAGGCTGAGGCAGAGCCATCAGCCAAATCTGTAGAGCTGGCACAGAGAAAGAAGGGAGAAGGCGTCATCTGTGGGGAGCAGAGGTAAAGGGGCAGAGGAGGTAAGGTACCATGTGAGTTGCGAGAGAGGTTTGGGGGGTTCAGCGCTGTCCTTGTGTGGAGGGGCTTAGATCCCAGGTGACAGTGCAATGCCGGGTAGAGTAGAAGGTGCCTCTTGGGAATCTCTTTCCCTGCTCCTGCCATGTGCAGTGAGTGCTTGTGGAAGAAGCCGCAGGGAGAGCGCCTGCTCCCAAGAGCCTCTGGTGCTGCTGAAAGGCATTTTTGCCCTGAGCCGTGCTGCTTGTCCACAGTTGCAGACTGTTGTGTTGTGTCAGAGGGGTGTGTTTGTGCCGCCTCCTCTTGTGGAGGAAAGAGCTGGGAGCAGGCATGTGTGCTGTGAGCCAGCAGCTCTGCCTGGAGCCATGGGCAGTGGAGGGGCTGACATATGTCCTGGAGGCTGTTGGTTTCTGTTTGAGGAGAGAAATCATCCAAGGCAGATGGTGCAAAGTCTGCTAAGCAGTGTCCAACCTTCCTGTTGTTTGGGAAGATGGGACTTGAAGCCGGTCTGTCGGAGTTCCTAGAGAACTGTTCAGAAACCATATCCTTTGGTTGAGTGTGCCAACAGAGGGCCAAAAGGTGTGGATGAGAAGAGTGTGGAGGTCCAAGAGCCTGGACCCCTTGTGTGGAAGTACTGGCGCCAAAGTGACTCTCTCAGGTGACCAAGATGTGGCAGCTGGCCCCCCTTTCCGAATGTGGCCCCAAGGAAGCAGTGGGACAGGATGACCCATGGGAACAATGTGTCTCTCCAGAAAGGGAGGGTTGGACACAAGGAGGAGTGTGTGAGGGCCAAGGAGCACACAGAAGGGGGGCCTGCAAGGTTGGAGGAATCTGTGCTCAGTCTGCAGTAGCCAATGCGTGAGCAGGCCAGCATATCCTTCTTGTGGGAACCATCCCAGCGATGTAGGTGTGAAGAGCTTCCTTGTTTTGTACTTCCAGAGGGTCTTGCTGGCAAGCGCCTCCTTTCCCGAGGACATGTTCAGCCAAAGCTGAGCCGTGACATGGAGCTGACGGGAGAGGAGGGGAGAGGAGAAGGGCCCAGGCTGGAGTGCATCAAATGAGGTGAGACTCCTGGCGAAGTGGCCTTGGGTAACCCTGTGCTCGAGGATGAGTGTGAGGCAGCTGTTTGCCTTGGCAGTGTTGCGTGTATTAACGTGGAGAGATTATGCTTGTGTGCCCCCTGGGCTGAAGTCTTGTGGTTGGGTGGGAAGCGTGTAGCAGCTTTTGGTGAGTCTGCCAGCTGATGTCTCCTTCTGGTTTGCAGGTTTTGAAATGAGCAAGACCTGGGCAAAGCGGCAAAGGAAGCTGTCCCCAAATCTGAAGGGCTTGCCCAGCGCAAGAAGGGAGAAGGCAGCTCTGAGGAGCTGCGCGATGTAAGAGGTGATGTAACAGCGGACCCTGCTTTTCAGACTCTGGAGGCCAGGAAGCAGTAGGACAAGAAGTCCCCAGGGAGGAAGGTGGTGCTCTAGAAGGGGAGGGTTGGACAATATAGGGAGTCTGAAGCGAGCAGGAGGAGTCCAGACTTAGTCCCTAGTGCCCATGCGTGAGGATGCTGGCCTGTCCTTCTTGCGAGCCCTGTCCCTGAGATGCAGTTGTGAAGAGCTTCCTTGTTCTGTACTTCCAGGAGGTCTTTCAGGCAAGTGCCTGCTCTCCCGAGCACGTCTTTCTCCAGGGCACAGCAATGATGTGGCGCTGACGGGAGAAATGCTGCAGCAATCAGGATGTGCAGAGCGTGCAGTGAGGTGAGGCTGTTGGAGAAACAGATTGCGGAACCCCATGCTCCTGACGGGCTTGGCTCATGAGCACAGCCTGGAGAACAGACTCCTGCAAACTGCCTGTGTGGTGTATTTGCAGTGCGCTGCCACCAGCTGCGGGGAGCTCTGTGCAGAAAGGAGGAAAATCTGTCCAGAAGGAATCTCCTGAAGCCAGAGTCCCTGCAGGGGAGAGGCAGATGAGAGAACTACTATGTGAACCAGATTTACGTAATGCTGGTGTCATAGTTCAGTGTCGAAAAGCATAGCTGTGTGGCCATGGAGGCTTAAAGGATGTCTTCAGATACGTTCGTTCCCTTACTTCTTTTGGCTGTACCTTTTGGTCTTTTGTGCCTTTTGCAGCTGCAAAGCAAAAGATGTGCACAAGCTTCTCCCTGTTCCTGCCTCTAATGGCTGTTCTTTACATTGCTGCCAAGGGTTAAAGTTGCTAGAAATAAGGCCAGAGAAAATCTCAGTCCAGAGATCCACTTATTGCACCAAATTTCCCCTGTCCAACCCCCCTGATGTCACAGAAAGGAGCATGGCCTTAGGAAACACTCACCTTTGCCTTTGCTAGTTTCTCTAGACTCTTTAAGCCCCGTGCAGCTCTCCACCAGGATCTTTCTAGTAAGGGGCCATGGGTCGAGGGGAGAAAAGTTCATCTCACCTTCTTGGGTGCTCCCTCGACCATGTTGCCCAGGCCCTCACTGCCCTCTGCCCCACGGTGCTGACTTGGTCGTGTGATTTCTCCACTAAGGTACATTAAGAGTGGCTTAAGGAGCTTCCTCTCCTTGACCAGCGGGTCCCTCCTCAGCTACAATAAAGCAACACGTCCACTAGCATCAGGGTACAGTTCAGGAGATCTGCCGAGGTCAAGTTAGCTCAGAAGCAGGTTCTATCTGGGGCCAGGGGGCGGCCTTGGAAAGGGGGCACTGATCAAACACCCATCTGGGTTTCCTCCCCCAGAAGGACCAGTGACAAGGACCACAACAGACTAGTTTGGACCACTGGTGAGGACTAGGACAGGCTAGTTCAGAGGGACCATAACGTCCCTGGCAGCAGCTCAGGGAAGGAGTCAGCAGGCAGGGGAGGTGCAGCTCCCAAGAAGCTTCGTACAAAGGAGGATCCACTCAAGTCTCTACAGCGACACTTTCTTCTAGGATCTTCCCACAGAAGGAGACATCCCAAGCAGCAGGTTCTTAATAACCCCCCTCTGAACCCTTCCTTCCTTCAATGGAAAGCCTGGTGGAAAACAAGAAAAAAAAATCTGCAGTCACGGAAGTTTAGGGAAAAACAGTCTTTTGCAGAGCCAGAAAAGCTCATCTACCTTAAGGGGTGTTCGTTTGCTCATCCTAAACTCCACCAAAGGAGAGGTAAACTGCCCCTGAAAGGATGCTTCATAGCCTTCAAGTCAGTAAAGCTAACAGAAAACGGGCATTTTCATCCTTTGTCATGCCCCAAACCCGCTGACAGCAGGAGAAAACTCAGGGTCCCTAGACTTCCTCGATGCTAAATGCCCAAGACAGCTCTTCTAACCAGCACTTTGTGAAGAAGGACTTGCAGGAAACAGCCAGCAGCGATTTTCTCTAACCCTTGAGGAGCAGGGATGTGGGCAGAGCACAGTGCTATGAGGAAGCCACCTGATGGGGCTCCCCAGCTGGTGGGTAAGATTTTAAGGGCAGGAATGAGCACGCTGCAGCCAAATCTCCAGCTGTGGGTGTCTTGTACCAACCAGTCCCACCTCCTCATGTGTGACCAAACACATCAGTTTTGGCCCTGCCGAAACGACCAGGTCCCCATGCCCTGGGCTGCACCAATTACCCCAAACTGAGAGCCAGGCCACGGCCTTCCCCATCTCGAGGGACCTAGCCACTGCACTGTTCCTCCCGGACACTTTTCCCAGTAGGGTTAGTTGAGGGAAGGGAAGGACACTCAGCAAGCAAGGAGCCTGCACCACCTCCAAGAAAGCGTGGGTGATCTACAGAGAAATTTGACCAAGAACTACCTGTTAGAACACAAGCTTTTGCCCGGGCAGCTTTTACTGTCTGCATTTCTCACTTCCACAAGAGGTCCTTGAGACCCAGGACCAGCAAAGCCAGGAGTCAGTCCCATGGCTGTTGTTTCCTGCTGCCCTTAATTTCTCTGCTAAGTGCTTCTGGACCTGAAACTCATGCATGCTTCTCCCCGGTCTCCTCCACAGCTCCACCGTGATGCTGCAAGGCAACAGACATGAGCCCGCATCCTCTGATGCCCTCACTAGAGGCCAAATACCCTCCTTGACTCTTGAGAAGATGATGGAGAAAATTCTCCAGGAAGCCATTTCCACACAGATTTCAACAAGCAGCTGACTGGCAATACTCAGCATATCACCAACCTGAGAGCTTTCTGCGAGGAAACAACTAGCTTGTCGGATGAGGGCAGAGCAGTGGGTACTACTTGTCTTGACTTTAGTAAGGCTTTCCACACCGTCCCCCATAACATCCTCACAGACAGACTGTCCTGGTGTGGGAGATTCATGTCCCAGCTCCCTCACTCTTGCAGCTTATACCCTACCAAAAATGCAAGGAATGATTTGTATCAACATTTCTACAGCATAAGACAAGGTGGACAGCCCTGCTGAGAATCTGGGCCAATTATATGGGATGTGTCTAGACATCTATTTTATGATTTCTCTCTCCACCTTTCAAAATACAGAATGTTAACTACCATTAGTGCCACAACAGACACAGAAGAAAAAGCTTCCAGACTGAGAACTACTTTGGCATAGTATTTTGCCACCCCTTAGTAATGACACCTGAATGTTACTTGATTCTGCATTCAGCACAAACACATTCAAACGGAAATCAGCTACATATAAACATATAGATGCAAGTAATTCCCCAACAGCATGTAATGGGGGACTGCTCAGTAAATCAAACAGGTAAATTCACTTGAAAGTGCTCAAGTGTTTTTTTAGTGAGAGGCCACTGGGTGAGGTGATCAAGTTTGGGGAGGAACAAGTGTGGGGAGACAGAGGGAAAAGGGGATAAAAGGGGCCGGTGGCGTGTCAGGAGGTGGCTGGCCAGGCCATGTGCGCGGCCGTGCCCTGCGCCTGACCAGCCCAGGCCATCCCATCTCCTCACCCAGCTCCATCTCTCCCCATCCCTGGGGCAGGGCTCTCTGTGCTGTGGGCAGGGTGTGCGTGGAGGAGGTCCCAGGGCTGGTGCTGGGGGCACTGGGGCCGTGCGTCGACAGTGCCAGTGTTACAAGACAACCCTGGAAGCTCAGAAAGAATGTTCATGCTGTTTAAACTAGGCAGATTAGGATAACCCCTATCTCTATCTTCTGAAAAGAAGCATTCTTGAATCAAGGGCATCCTAGAACTGCTAAAGCCCTAAAAGAAACATTAAATCAAATTGGCAAAAGAATGGGAGGTCCATGTATCTCTAACTGAACTGTCCTCATTATACTACAAAAAATCATGCCCATAGGTCCAAAAGACCCGTGCCCAGGTGAAGACCCCTCCCCTGAGCATGCGTCCTAGTAAAATGGTGTGTAAGCAAAATTGTAATTGTATGTAAATCACTAACCAATCAGTGTAAAAGGGAAAGTTGCAAACTTTGCAATTTGTTTGTATAAATGCTCCTTGAGAAGCCGGGGTGGGGGTGTGTGCTTGATCTGTGGGAAAGCACCGAGCAGCCAGGCTTGCGCAACTCTGAAATAAAGAAGCAGAAGTCTCTCCTGAGTGTGTAATTATTGGCTTACTGCACACCGGGCAACGAATCTGCTTTTTGGAGAACAGTTTTCTGGCGACCCAAGTGGGACCCTCACTGTAAAGCCTTGCCTGGATCGTCTTGCCAGTTCCCGGCGGGGAGATGCTGCTCTTTGGACTCCAGTGTACAAAAGCGTAATTGGTAAGAATGTTCTTTTAAGGGTAATATGAAACAAGAAAAATAATGTAAGCTATTGGTCTCTGACTCAAATGTGTTAACGATGATGAAAGACAAAGAGAAAATACCTCGGTGTTGCTCTGCTTGTAGTATTGGGAAGAGATGTTTAAAAGTGGGTGATGAGGAAGAGGATGTACAATTATTGGTCCCTCCAGAAAGAGATCAAGATCGTGTCGATGCCAGAGATAAGGGAAGTGAGGCATGTAGCCCGATTGCAGGCAGAACTCGGGCTACTCAGGCTCCACAAAATCCTGTGATTCAGGCCCCACTGCGTCAAGCAGTAGGACCAGATGGAATGCCTGTATATGTGAAGGTCCCCTTTTCAACTACAGATTTAATGAATTGGAAGGAGTCTGCCAGGTCGTACCGAGAAAATCCAGAAAAGATGTATCAATCCTTTAAAATGATAATTGAGAGTCATAATGCAGACTGGCAGGATTTACAGGTGCTTTTAAATACTTGGCTTGCACCTGAGCAGAAGAGAATGGTATTAGACAAAGCTCGAGAGGAAAATGAAAGACAAAATGCTAGAGATGGCCGGAGCGCTTTATGCCGGCCCAAGAACCGGACTGGGATCAAAATACAGGGGCAGGCAGGTTAATGACTAAACAGCACCAACAGTTAATGTTATATGGGGTAAAGCATGCAGTACCTAGGCCCAAAAATATTGCAAAACTGTATCAAGTAGCGCAGGGTATGAATGAGCATCCCTCTGCATTTTAGGAGCGGTTATGTGAAACCGCCCGAAAATGGACAGACTTGGATCCCGAGGACGAAGAGAACAAGATGACTTTTACTACATTATTTGTAGGACAATCAGCACCAGGTATAAGGAGAAAGCTTCGGAAAATAGATGGTATGTCGCGGATGTCAATATCACAGTTAATAGAAATTGCATGAGAGGTGTACAATAACAGGGAAGAAGTAGAGAGAAAGGAAAAACAAAAGGAGAAACTGAAAGATAAGGGGCAAAATGCTGCAATCTTGGCAGCTGCATTTGCCCAGGCACAAACTTCCTCTCGGGGAAGGGGTTTTCTGAAAGGATAAGGACGTGGAAGAGGACATAGAGTAGGAGGGAATTTGGGAAATAGAATTTCACTGAGGAGAGATCAATGTGCGATTTGTAGGGAGAAGGGGCACTGGAAAAATGAGTGCCCGAAGAAACAATCAGATCATTGGAAACCTCAGTCTGTATCTGTATCTGTTCCAGAGGCAGGTTTGCTCACGACTGGTGCAGAAGATTCAGACTGACGGGGACCGGGGGTTGAGAAATTGGATTCCCCAGCTGAAGCCCTGGTTTCAGTAAAGCTGGGGAAGGAAACAGTTACTTTTTTAGTAGGCACTGGAGCAACATATTCAGTATGAAACAGCTGTAAGGCACCAATGAGTAAATTCTCTGTGCCACTAATTGGGGCCACAGGAAAGCAAGAGGTCAAACCTTTCTTTCAGCCAATTAAATGTAAAATAGGAAATAGAGTGTTAACACATGCATTCTTATATATGCCAGAATGCCCATTACCCCTAATGGGGAGGGATTTACTGAATAAAGTGGGGGCACAAATAACCTTTGATAAGAACAAAGTTAAGGTGCACATTCCACCAAATAATGCCTGGAAGACACAAGCATATATGTTACAGAAAGCACTGGATTCCAAACAGGTGGAGAGTGGACCAAGCAAAATTCCCTGCACAGTAATGGACGCAGTAGTCCCTTTTGCGTGGGCGACGGAGAAACCTGGAAGAGCCAAATGTGTAGAACCGGTAAAGGTGGAATTAAAACAAGGAACTGAATCAGTAGCGTGAAAACAGTATCCCATGAAGTTAGAGGCCCGTGTTGGACTGGAGCCTATAATTAATAATTTCTTAAAGTATGGACTGCTGCGAGAATGTCAGTCCCAGTACAATACTCCAATCCTGCCTGTTAAAAAAACACATTCACAAGAATACCATCTAGTACAGGATTTGCAAGCTATTAACCAGATAGTCATTGATGTGCACCCAGTGGTACCCAATCCATACACTTTGTTAACGATGATAAATGATCCAAATGTCTATTTTACAGTACTGGACTGGAAAGTCCTACAACGAGATGCAAAATGCAGTTGTGCTGGACAGTACTCCCGCAAGGATTCAAGAACAGCCCCACAATTTTTGGCAATGTACTTGCAAAAGAATTAGAATTATGGCAAGGTAAGAAAGATACCACTACCTTATTACAGTATGTGGACGCTATCTTATTGGGGGCAGACACGACTGAAGAATGTAGAGAAACAACCATCAGTTTATTAAATTTGGGGGGAACAGCAGGATATAGGGTGTCTCAGAAAAAAGTACAGATCATGAAGGAAAGCATAATCTATCTAGGATTTGAAATATCCCAGGGGAAAAGAAAATTAGGAATCAAAAGGAAAGATGCGATTTGTCAGATCACCCCCTCGAAATCAAAAAGAGAACTTAGGGGATTTTTAGGGATGGCTGGGTGGTGTGGCCTGTGGATACCTAATTTTGGATTAATGTCAGAGCCTTTATATGAAGCTGTTAAGGGGCCAGGAGACTTGCTGGAGTGGACTGCAGAGTGCCGAAAAGGATTTGATGAAATCAAGATTGCTCTCATGAGTGCTCCCGCATTAGGACTTCCAAAAATTGGAAAAGACCTGTGGCTTACTTTTCCAAACAATTGGATAAAGTGAGTGCAGGTGGCCAGGATGCCTGCGAGCAGTTGCAGCTGCTGTGATGTTAATACAAGAAGCACGAAAATTGACATTGGGAGAAAAGGTGACTGCTTATGTGCCACATGCTGTTGCAGCAGTTTTAGAACAGAAGGGGCATCATTGGTTATCCCCAGGTAGGATGGTGCAGTACCAAGCAGTAATACTTGAGCAAGAAGATGTAACCATGAAAGTGTCTAATACCCTTAATCCGGCATCTTTATTACCACTTCATGAAGAGGGGAAGTTGGCTCAAGACTGCCTGCAAACTACTGAGCGAGTATATTCCAGCTGTCCAGATTTCAGAGGTATTCCATTGCAGAATCTAGACTGGGAATTATTTACCGATGGGAGCAGTTTTATCCTAAAGGGAGAAAGAAGGGCTGGGTATGCTGTTGTCACCTTGGAAGAAGAAATCGAAGCAAGATCGCTACCAGCAAATCCATCCACCCAGAAAGCAGGACTGATTGCTTTAACTTCGGCTCTGGAATTATCAGAAGGGAAACGGACCAATGTGTTCACAGATTCCAAATATGCCTTTGGGGTTATACATGCCCATGGCACAATTGGGAAGGAAAGAGGATTGCTGTCTTCTCAAGGGAATCCTATAAAATACAGTAAGGAGATTATGGAACTACTCGAAGCAGTTAATAAACCCAAAGAAAGAGCAGTAATGTATTGCAAAGCACACCAATCCGGGCAGACTGACGTAGCTAAAGGGAACAAAAGAGCCGATGAGGCTGCAAAAAGGGTAGCATTATCCGTGTCGGTGGCAGCATTAGTTCCAGAGAGAACGTGAAAAATGGAAATTCCGGTATACACTGAAAAAGAAAATAAATTAGCAGAAATACTGCAATGCATAAAGACTTCCAAAGGATGGTGGTAACATCTACTGGACAAGGTGTGGTAACTTTGGCGATAATGAAGAAGCTGATGAAGCAAACACATGATAGTACCCACATGGGAGCCGAGGCATTGGTTGAAACAGTTGAAAGATTTGCTGTGGGAGTTAGTGTGTTACTAATTGCAAAGGGAATTACACAAAAATGTGAAATCTGTCTTAGAAATAATCCCATGATTCAGAAGAAGCGCCCCCCCCCCAAAGCCCCCCAGGGGAAGGAAAAAGGGGCTTCATGCCTGGGGATTCCTGGCAAACTGATTTTTCTGAATTACCAAGCTGTAATGGATATAAATATTTGTTGGTAATTGTTGCCACCTTTTCAGGATGGCCTGAGGCTTTCCCGTGCCGTACCAATAAAGCAAGGGAGGTAGTGAAAATGGTATTAAAAGAAATCCTACCAAGATTTGGGGTACCAGAAGGATTGTCTTCGGATAGGGGACCTCATTTTATAGCAGAAATAGTACAGGAGACCTCAAAAATACTACAAATTAAATGGGATTTACATACCCCCTGAAGGCCACAATCCAGTGGAAAAGTGGAAAGAATGAATCAAGCAATTAAGAGACAGAGAGGGAAATTGTGTCAGGAGACTCAGATGAAAGGGACTGATGTTTTACCTCTGGCATTATTAAGAATCAGAATAACCCCAAGGGTTAGGCAGAAAGTTAGTCCATCTAAGGGCGATCAAATTTTAAGTGACTATCTCTTGTCTATGGCAAAGGTTCTTCCTTCTCTCCGTAGGTACATCCAGTTAAGATCTCCTGTACTTTTAGATTCACCTGTACATTCATTCCAGCTTGGAGATCAAGTGTATCTTCGAACCTGGAAGGATGAGCCATTGATAGAAAAATGGAGAGGACCGTATCTTGTCCTACTAACAACAAATACTGCTGTGAAACTGCAGGGAATTGATTCCTGGATCCACTCCACCCGAGTGAAAGCAGGACCTCGAGAGATGTGGAAAGCTGAACGAGTCCAACCTTTCAAGTTAAAAATATATAAAGATATATGAGTTGTGTTAGAAGTGAATCAGTTTTAAATTTAGATTGTATTCAGGGAAAAATTGCTTTAATCTCTTTGTTAGGAATAGGGTTAATATTGTTGTTAGGGTCTCTGTGTAAAATGGATGTTCTCCTTAACAAACAACAGGGGAGAAATGTGGTGGTTAGTTTTTCTAGGTTACCCGAGCCAAAGGGAATCAGGAAGGATTTGGGGGTCAAAATCTTCATTTGGAAGTAATTATGAAATCTATGAAGATAGTTAACCAGATGGATGGTTGGGTGTGTCCCCACTTCCCTGAACATTCCAACAAGGGCTTCCCGCTGATTGGAGTGCCTCTTAAGTTTTCCTGTATGGAATTTATGAAACAGATAAGAAATGCTAGTGATCAAACGGAACATGATGAAACAACAGAACAGGAATGGCAAGTCCAGAGTGTGACAGGAGATTATTATCAATGTATCCGAAGGTGTAATAATAGTAATAAATGGTGGGAGAAAACTGTACCTTATGGAAAACAGCCGATCAACGGTACTGGAGCCATTAAGGCAGGGAGTTATGAAGATTGCTCTCGGATCCCTGCAATAGGTTATAAGTGGCCAAGTAAGGAACTAAATGGGTGGCGTGTTCCGAAAGGTAGTGGATGGTATTGGTTGTGTGGGAACAAGGCACGAAAAGTGCTACCTCCTAATTGGTCAGGGACATGGACTCTAGGGGCAATAATCCCTAATATTACTGTAACAAAAGAACTGAGTAACAAGAATCAAAAATCATGGTTAAGAACATTCATGAGGAGACAAAAGAGGGGCAATAATCCTTTAATAAAGCGACCTACTAGGTTTCATTCATTCGCAAGGTGGCTGTTTCCACCATTGGGAGTGAGTGAACTTGAAAAAGCAATAGTAAATATTTCAGCAGTTATTGAGCAAATAGGGAATAAAACCTCTGATGCCATTGCAGCTTTACAAGAGGAGGTTTCAGAAATTGCTAAAATAACCACCCAAAACAGAATGGCTCTAGATATGTTCTTGGCATCTCAGGGAGGAGTATGTACAGTAATAAATACTAGTTGCTGTGGATCAAAGCGGGAGAATTACTACCAATCTAAATGAAATCTGGAAGCAGACTGAAATCTTACATGGGGTTCAGAAAGATGATGCTTTCTTTCGGATTTGAAGAAACATGGAAATGGTTGACTTCCTGGTTCCCTGACGCAAGCTCATGGGTTAAAAAGCATTTAACAATTTTGGGAATGGTGTTATTAGTTTTTGTATGTGTCTATGTAGAGATTCAATGCATTTCTAGATGTTGTACAAAGCTAATAAGGGAAAAATTTTAAAAGGGTGAGACGAATATGAGAATGGTCATACAAGTCTCAAAGGGGGAACTGTTACAAGACAACCCTGGGAAGCTCAGAAAGAATGTTCATTCGGTTTTAACTAGGCAGATTAGGATAACCTCTATCTCTATTTTCTGAAAAGAAGCATTCTTTAAACAAGGGCATCCTAGAACTGCTAAAGCCCTAAAAGAAACATTACATCAAAATGTTTTATTTCTAGGTACATATTGCCAATTTGGCAAAAGAATGGGAGGTCCATGTATCTCTAACTGAACTGTCCTCATTATACTACAAAAAATCACGCCCATAGGTCCAAAAGACCTGTGCCCAGGTGAAGACTCCTCCCCTGAGCATGCATCCTAGTAAAATGGTGTGTAAGCAAAATTATAATTGTATGTAAATCACTAACCAATCAGTGTAAAAAGGAAAGTTGCAAACTTTGCAATTTGTTTGTATAAATGCTCCTTGAGAAGCCGGGCTGGGGGTGTGTGCTTGATCTGTGGGAAACCACCGAGCACCCAGGCTTGTGCAACTCTGAAATAAAGAAGCAAATGTCTCTCCTGAGGGTGCAATTATTGGCTTATTGCACACCGGGCAACGAATCCGCTTTTCGGACAACACCGGTACCCAGAGAGCCCGGACAGAGGGAGACCTGCCGTGCTGGGGCCAGAGCCGCAGCACATCCTGGGACAACGCAGCTCCCCGGGAGGAGGCAGAGCCGGTCCAGCCCCTCGGGCCGTGCCAGGCCCAGGCCTCCCCGCCTGGCCAGCAGCTCCTGCTGTGTCAGGGCAGGACCCGCCGCCTCCGTGGGGTGCACGGCTGCCCCGGAGAGCGGGGCCTCGTGACGCGCACGGCCCCTGTCCCAGCAGGCTGGTGCAGCGCGGCCGGGGCGCACAGGGCCCGGCTCCCCGGCGCTCCTGGCCCCACGCGCTGCCCCGCCACGGCCGCCCCAGCCGGCCTCCAGCCGCCTCCAGGGCCTGGGACTCCCTCCCCCAGGGCAGGCCGCGCCCCGCCCCTCTCCCCTGGCAACGGCACCCTGCTGGCTGCCGGGCACCTGGCTTCCTGCTTCCGGCCCCGCATCGCCTGGCAGCCGCACCCCATTGGCTGCAGGGCACGTGGTCTCCTCCCGCCTCCTGTCCCCCCCATGTTGCCTGGCAACCGTGGCCCTGCCCCTGCCAAGGGCTGCCCTGGGCTCTCCTGCCCTCCTGATACTGCCATAAAAACAAACAAACAAACAAACAAACAAACAAAACCCCTCCTTCTCCCTCCCACTGATTTTACCCCTCCAGCACGGTCCTCCCCGTCGTGCTGGCACTGGCATTTGATCCACTCTGCAGCAAGCTGGACTGCTGGGGAGCTGATCCCAGGTAACAGTGGGGAACTGCCGGTTTTCTGAAAAAGCTACCTGGGGAGGGAAGGAACCCTTGGTTTATACTTTATGCTTTTTCTAATTCCATTTCCTTCTTCAAGACCAAGGCCCATGATCATGCACGCTGATCAAGTTACAGTTCTGCCTGGCATTTTGCAGCAACGCGGTTTTCGGTCCTATTGCAGGAGGACTGTGCGGCAGCGCTGACATGACACAGTATTTCTCTCCACCCCGACCTTTGGCGCTGCCGCCACAGCAGCGACGCCCCAGCCCAGACCCGTGCCCCGGCCCCACGTGGCACCATGTCGCACTACCCCGGCCCGGCCTGGCCCCAGCTGCCTGCTCCTGCCGCCCTGGGCAGGGACGGGCCGCTGGAGCCAGTATGTGACGGCTGCAGTGATCGCCTCCGGGCCAAGGTGCCCAGCCCGTGCCTGGGCCAGCCCCACGTCCTCCTGGGGCAGAGCAGTTCCCCATCCTACCTGGGCCCAGGGTGCCCAGCACCAGCCTGGCCCCGGCAAGGACCTGGCACACAGCGGGTCCAGAGTGGGGACGGGCACATGGCTGCCCTGGGGTGAGCGCCTGGCACATGGCTGGCCCTGGCGATGGGCACAGACCCATCACAGCCCAGTGACAGTCCCCGGCTGTTGGCAGACGTGGCGGGGCTGTTGGCAGCAGTGGGAGATGCCTGGCCCCACAGGGGAGACCCTGCGGGATGGCCTGAGCCCCGGACTACATTGGGCACAGCACCATCCTCTCGCTGCGTGGCAATCCATTGCCAAAATCCCTAGGGAGGGCGTCCCCCTGTGACAGCTGCATCTGGAAGGACGGGAGACCTGTTTGAAGAAGGCTGAGGGCTCCTGCAGCTCCTGCTGGGCTCTGGAGAGGCTTCCAGAAACACCTGTGCTGGAAATGAATCCTTGGACTTTTCCTCAGCTCCCAGTGGCTTGCTGTCTGGGAGACCAGCCACTGCCTCCCGCTCCTTCCTGCTGGATCTCCTTGTACCTCCAGAGCAGCAGAGCAGGCTTTGAGCTCAGGAACACATTGTGGATGTCCCATGGCAGGATCTGCATGCCCTAATGCCTCTGTTTCAGATCCAGACCCCTCCTGGGTCCACATGAAAGCCCCTGTCCCCACCTCAGCTCTGCAGCTGCTGTCAGGGATGGGGTATGTTTGGGGAGGGGGATGCTGTTTGAATGCGCTTGCACTTGTCATCTCCTGGGTTAGGCATGTGCTGAATGGTGGTGAGTTGGCCCTCCCGGAGCATGACGTGTCTTTCACGTACTTTCCAGAGACCCTTGCTACCTGGGGAGGTGTGTGTGCGGCAGCTGGTGCTGAAGCAGGTGGGTCTGCCACCCTGGGCCTGGAAGGTTCTTCCAAAGAGCTTCTCCAGAGCTTCTTCAAAGCATTCCAGTACAGCAGGAGTGGGCAGGGCACTGAGCACCATCACCATGCGCTGACCAGTCATCAGCCTCTCCACCTAACAGTCTCATAATTCTTTTCTTCCTTCCTGTTTTCAGGGAGCCAGAATTATTCGGCTTGGGACCTTTGGTGTTGTCACTGAACAAGTTGGTGGTGGGAAGCGTGGTCTTCCGACTGTTCACAGACCCGTGTTCCATCTTTCAATGCCTATTGCAGAGGTTCACGGCCTCACCGATGATAAGGCCTGTGTTCCTGGTAGGAAGACAGGCTGCTACTTTGGCTTCCCCTTGGGATATCTTTGGGATGTGCACAAGTGCTGTTCAGATGTGACTGGTAGAAATTTAGAATTCCTCCACTGGGTCCTGAAAACAGCTTCAACCTTTTTTTATTATTATTATTATCATGACATCATAGTGCACAATGCAATTATACTTCTCTGTCTGACTTGCTTTAAGAGCTGGCTACACGCCCAGTGTCCTGGGGATTCCTCTTCTGCTCAGATCTAGTGAAAAGCTTTGGTCCATGTTTCTTGCCACACCAGACCTTGTCAAGGCAAACACCAGCATTCATGCTGCCTCTTGCATTCTCCTTCTGCTTAGAAGTGATCCAGATGTAGAGAGCTTTGAAAGAGAGATGGGGACCAGAGTGTGCCTGAGAACCCATTGGAGGCCAGCTTTACTGTGATTGCTGGTCAGCGCTGCCAGCACTGCAGATGTAGTGGACATGGGTGAGGCCTGTGGGGCAGCAGGAGCTGAGAGCTGTGTTTGGAGCTGGCCTTTCTTTTCAAAGGATTCCATCTCTGTGATGGCAACATTAGTCTGGCTCCTCTCAGGGACAGGCCTCTGGTGGCAAAAGCAGGGATGGTTGCTGTGCACTTCTGAGGGTGCTGTGGGTGGCCTGAAAGAACCGAAGGGCTGTAGTGCAGTCCTTGTGTTTCCTTCTTCCTTGTATTCATGTGATGTGGCACAGCTAAATCTCTCCCAACCTGGAATATACTGAATGATCCAGCCTTCATCTTCTACAGAGTTACGACTTAGTGTTCCACATGGCACGGAGCCCGCCTGCACCTCCACTACTATGGGAGGGTTGAGATTCTTGAAGCTGTAGGGTCTCTGAGAATATCCTATCTACCTCTCGCTCATCTTGTCGGATGCCGCATGGTCTGCTTACTTCCTCCTCTGCTTACTTCCTCCTCCCTAACTCCTTTATCTGGCGACCTCATCAACAGCAGCACATCTTCTGCAGAAAAGATGACTGTCATCCCCAGCCTCACGGAGAGATCCCAGGCTTTTTTTGCAGCCCGAGACCTGCAGAGCTGCATCCTGCAAAAGCTGAATGGGACTGAGCAGCTGGCAGAAGCTCTTCTTGGGGTAAGTTTTCCATTTCTCCAGTTCTACCTCTTGTTCTTTTGAAATCCTAGCAAAGTACAAGCGGATGCATTTCTATTGGCCTGCCAGGACCTCTCCGGTCACAGGGACAGTCCTGGCCTAGAGCAATGCCACCTCCCTGGACTGTTCTTCTCTAGCATTCAGGGGACTCGGGGACATAGAAGACCCTGGGAATTTCTGTAGTGGGTCAACCCAAAGTTCCCTGCAGCCCAGGATCCCCTTCCCATGTGCTCATGGAAAATTTCAAAGAAAAGATCACACCTATTGTGTGTTTTGCCCTGAGACTTCCCTTCTTCCAGAAAAGCAGCGTTTAGTGCCTTTCTGTTTTAGGACCATATTTGAATCCATGACTGGAAGCCGAAGAACAGGCAGACCAAAGCCCAGATTGGAGCACGCCCCTTTTGTTTCTCTCCCCTTTGTAGATGCCAGAGACGAGGGATTCAGTCCTCTCAGGCAGCAAAACTGCTGCTTCTCAGACCCTTTCTGGTGATGCCATTGTCTTTCCAGAGTGAGTATGTTTGCTTCTTAGCCCCTGGCTCCCACGGGAGATGGGAGCTGGTCTCCAACAGCAGTGCAGAGGATTTACATCAAAATGAGCTTTCTCACAGGAAGGACAGGGAAGCCCTGGCACAGGCTGATGAGGAAGCGAATGCCCCTCCAAGCTCTGGAGGTCTTCATTATGGCATTCAGCTGCCTCATACAGTCCTCCAGCATCTGGCATGTTCCGCATATTCTGCTTTGGGCAAGGATGGACTTCACAGGAGCTCCCATGTGACCCTGTGTCCCCATTATTGACGTGAGATGCAAAGGACACTTTGGTGCCCTCTCTTCAGACTGATGTGTTGTTGCTGTTTCCAGGTACAAGCTTGAGACTGCACCTAGTTTACCACCTAGAGGCCTGTGGCACCTGTGAAGCCCACCCAGGAACAGGAGAGGGGAAAAGCTGACGCAGCAGTGGCAAGAAAGGTAATGAACCAGCTGCTTCCAGGCAGGGGTTTGTGCCTTCTCCTTCTGTGCTCATTGGTAGGACATTGGAGCCAAGACCGCAGTGTGATAGCTTGGGTAGCATGAGGCACTAGAGGTGACACTGCTTACCCAGTATGGGTTCCCCATGAGGGGACAAGATCTCCGGGCAGCCCACTACTCCCACCTGCAGTTGATACCTCCGAGTTAAACTTTCCCACGGGACTCCGTGCCCTAGCGTGCGCTGCAAACTGCTCTTTTATTTGAGGATTTGCTGCAGAAGGGAGTCAAAGGTGAGGACAATCCTTGGGCAGTGTGAATCAGAGATTGTGCCTACAGCTGTAGGTAATGGTGGGTGTGGGTGCAAGGCGGGGTCATCGCCCTAGCCCCAGGCAGGGGTGGATACACAAATGCAATGCACACAAGGATCCTTAGAAGGCCTTTACTACTTCTGTGTCTATGCGGGCCTTCCCCAGTGTTGTCCCCCCTGGAGGCAATAAGAAGACAGGAGAATTCCTGGCACTGCTGAGTGTTTGTCCATGGCGAGGAACCCGGGGAGGGGGAACTAATAGGCTTTTATGCAACAGGCACATGCACAATAAGCAGAATTACATTATGCTCATGAAATGGTCGTGTGATATTATAACTGCTAAAGCATGTTGAGCTAGGGGTTGGAACAGATAAGATGTGCAAGACACATTACACTGTTTCTTTTTCCTCCTGGGACAGTCTGGCTAGTTCCCATCGCCTGCCTCCTCGACATTCTTCCGCATTACTCCCTACATTCCACCCCCGCAATGAGGTGCTAGTCACAGGCTGTCCCAATCTTTATGAGGGTGTCATGGGTGTGGACAAGGGATTTTACAGAGAAATGATGCTATAACATCACATAAACCAAGGCCAAAAAGAAACAGAAGCCCTCCTTGGATGAGGTGGCCTAAGCACCCGGTTAGAGAACTGAACCAGTTGGCTAGCCATGCTTCGCCATCATTTTGGCAAATGTGTTGAATAATATCTTGCAGATGGTTGATGTTAGTTTCAATAGATGCTGATTCATCAGGAATGTTGAAGCAGCACATGCCAGCAAAATCATGGCATCCATGGTTATGTTGGAGCAGAAGGTAGTCAATTACTAATGGATTTTGCAAAGTGCTTTGTCGTATTGCACTGACGTCTTTGTTTCAAGAGGCGATGGCTTTAGATGTCCAATTTAGTCCTTGGGCTAAAGCACAGGCGACATGTTCTACTTGTTTATAATTAGGGGTTACCACCCCGGGACACCAGTTGGGCTCAGTAACAATCCTAGAGCCTCTCCATGAGAAAACAGATTCATGTGGGGGTCACATGTGGCATGCAAAACATGCCGTGGCTTCCTCTTTTGTTCTGTCATAAAAGGGAGGATGCTTAGCGCAATAGCGCAAGGGCCATCGGTGGTATTGGCTGGCACATAAGTGTAAGCAGTGGTGCCGCCTAAAAAGAACCACCCTAAAGGTTATATTCATAGTACTATTGCATTTCAATTGCATATTGGTCATATCATACTTTGGTGTGGTAGCATGGACAAAGCAAAAACATAAATCTGCTTTGGACACGTTGGCAATCTAAAATGAATACGTCCAAGGTGTTCATTTAGTAGAGGCTGTTCCCAGATCGTGTAAATTCAAGGGGGTGAGCTGGATATCAAAATTTCTCAAGAAGGTATAATTTGGTAATATTTGAAGGGAGGTTAGTATTCCTATATAACATGTGGTTAGTACATCATCAAGAGACCATCCACCTGCAATACAAAAGGCAGATAAGTTAGCCAAACGCTGAGCTAGCCAGATCCATGTATTTATATGTGGTGCGGGATGATCCTGTAAGTCGATCGCATTTGTTGGGGAGCACAGGATGCAACATGCCAGCAATACTTCACAAATGCCGAGGGGATAACCTGTTAGCAGGTAGCTAAAAAGGTATTGTATCGCCATCAGGGAGCACTAGGACCGTCGCTCCTGGCCCATCTGCCAGGATGGTACCAGGTCGTTTTTCCTTGTGAGGATTTAATATCCACACATTAGCTAAGGAAGGTGTTGAAGGTGTTTGCTGAATGTGAGGTACTCCAGCATTACGGACTAAAATTCTTTGCAGTATCGGTTTTCCTTGTGCAATAAATACTGGCGCAGGTGCGGATACCTGGAATGATAAATCTGGAGAGGAAGTTAGTAGAGGTGGGGTTACTTGAACAGATACCAAAGGTGTGAATAGCCATACAAGCTGCGATGGACAATCGAGCTGCAAGTGTAGGCTTATATTTTTCTGCTTGGCACTTAATAACGGTTTGGATGCATAGAATTCTACTTCTCGTGAGGCAAGCATGTGGGGGGCAACCCCTCCTTCCATAATTGATATTCGGGCGGGGGGTGCCAATGTTAGTTTAATTTGCACTCGCTCATAGGGAGTAAGTACTCCCACACGTCTCTTGTTAAGCATGCATAGTGCCTGGGGCAATACACTTGCCCATCGCTTTAATGTCTGTGTTGGGGTGAGTTTTCGAACTTGCTCTTTCAGTAAACCATTCATTCTTTGTATTCGTCCACTAGTTTGGGGATGGTATGGGATGTGTAAAATCCAGGTGATCCCCAAATCCTTTGCCCATTCCTGCACTACATGTCCCACAAAGTGGGTACCTTGATCACACTGTATTTCTTTAGGTATCCCATTGGTATACATCAGTTGCTCTAAACCTCGTACAGTGGCGGATTGATTCGCATGAGAGGTGGGATGTGTGCACATCAGACTTGTGTAGCTGTCTGTGGCAGTTCGAATATACTTTTGTCCCTGTGAAGGGGGCAATGGGCCTATAGAATCTACTTGCCAGGTTGTAAATGGTTGTTCGCCTCATTTAACACGACCGTATGTCCTAGTTAGAGGTCCTTTTACTACCTTCATACAGGGGGAACAATTAGCACGTGCGGTCTTACAGCAGTGTAGCGCTAGCATGGGGTAACGTCGTGACAAGTCCCAAGCTCGAGTGGTGACAGGGCCCCGATGCCCTGACCGTTTGTGCGCTTGTCGGGCCTGTTTCAATTCTGAGGGGGTTGCCATTCGGTCAACCGCTGAATTATATTGCGTTTCAAGAGGCTCTTGCCTTTGATGGGCATCAGCGTGTCGTACTGAAATAACTTTTGTCTGCACAATACTCCATTTTTTTCCCACAAGGAGCTTCCCCAAAGTTCCCTATCATGTATTTTCCATTGTGCAGCGGTCCACGCTGGCAGCCAAGCTTGCAAGCCTTTGTACACTACCCAACTATCTGTATCAAGATAGCATGCATCTCCTTCATCTAAAGCTATAGCTGTGGCTTTTAGCTCAGCCCACTGACTGGCATATCCTGTTCCGGGGGCAAAACAGGTAGCGTCCGTGGCAGGCTTGTATGCCACAGAATGCCGTATGCGTTCTCCTGCCCAAGAATACACTGCACTACCATCAGAAAACCAAGGCCACTCCCACTGTTCAGGAGATAACATCTCAAAGGGAGGAGCTTCTTGTACCGGTGACACTTCTGCCGGAGGGGTGGGTGGGGGGAGGTAGGAAGAGGTAGACCCTCCGGTTCAGGTAGTAAGGGCATGTGCTTAAACTGTACTTCTCCCAGTAAAGTGGCATGTGGGGTGCTTAATTCCTTCTTCCCTCCTTTCAGTCGAGCTTGCAAAGAATGTTTCCACTTCCATTGCGTTGCATCTTGGGCCACTCCAACATGGGCTCTAACAGTGTCATCATTTACCCACGCTTGAATTGGGATGGCTGTATGCGCAGTGACCCGATGGCGTCGGGTAGTTTGTTCTGTGTCCTGCAGGGCCCATACCACTGCACTTCCATTGCATTGCAGCTTGCGCCACTCCAACATGGGCTCTAACATTGCTGGATAGTATTACGCACTTTTTAAGGAATGGCCTTCGTTTGTCCTGTCCACACTACTCCTAGAAACTGAACACTAATATCTGATCCTTGTACCTTTCTGGGGTTCACAGCCCATCCCCTATCCTGGAAAGCATGCGTCAGTGCCATTAGTTGCCCTTTCACCTGATGTTCAGATGGTCCCGTTCTCAAAATATCATTGATGTAATGATGACTAGTACAGTCTGGGAGAGGTGTTGGGAGGTCAGCAGCGACCATTTGATGACATATAGTGGGGCTATGCCTATATCCCTGCGGAAGGACTTGGAATGTATACTGCTTACCACTCCAAGTGAAGGCAAATTGGTCCTGCGAGGCTGGGGATATAGCAATAGAGAAAAAGGCGTTTGCCAGATCCACCTCAGCCTTCCATTCTTGCAAATTTTTACCCACTTCTTCTAACAAAGACACCATATTGGGGACCACTGCCATCAGGGGTGGGACCACCTTACTCAATTCTCTGTAATCCACAATCGTACGCCAGGAGCCATCCGGCTTCTCCGCAGGCCATATGGGGTTATTAAAGGCCGATAGGGCAGGGTGTATTATGTGTGCATGTAAGAGAGCATCTTTTGTTTCTTGAATTTCTGTTTCTCCTCCTGGTATTCTGTCCTGTTTTATTTACACAACGGTAGTTGGTACAGGCAAATCTATGGGGTCCCAGTTTGGGTACCCTCTGATTAGAGTGATTCCTCGTGCTTGTGGCAGTGAGGGACTCCTTGCAAAAGAGAAGAATCCTTGCATTGTGTGTATATCTCAACCTAGTAACACATGAGTTCCTAAAATATATGCATGAATGGGTGCCAATAAGACTGGAATGGAGAAGGGAGGGTTTTTCCCAATCACTAAAGGAACTATGGCCCGACAGCAGGGGTGGCAGATCCACCCAAACCGCAGAAGTGCCCTGTTGCTTTTCCAGGGTTTAGGGCACTGTGTGGCACTGTAACTTCTGCTCCTGTATCTACTAAAGCAAGCACAGCTATTTCCCCTCCCGAGTGTCATCTAATTCGCAGGGGTACATATGGGCGCCTGTCCCTCAGATGATATGCTGCAACTCACGCTCGGATTTCGGGGAACCTGCCTCCCCTTCATTGTTTCTTAGCAGGCAGCTTCCAGGGAGCACTGGGTGCAGGTGGGGCAGTGGGTTTTGTTGATTGGCAGGCAAATGCTGCCATGCTTGAATAAACCAGCAGTTGGCAAGTCATTGATCTCATCCCGCAATATCCCCGCCTGCAGCAAGTCAGTCCACATCTGCTTTTGTGTAACCTTTCCGCTCACCTTAGTCGCTCCTCTCTGTCTCTTTGCTCCAACTTTCTGAGCCACCCTTACCCGTTTAGAATCTGGTCCACCCACCAAAGCTAGGTCTCGCAAATTATTCACCAAGGCTGCTACTGTACCAGTAGCAGGCATCGCCATCCCTAACAGGAGCGGTTTCAAGGCACTTGGGGCCAATTTCAACAGCCGCATTTTCATTTGCCAAGTTATTTCTACGCCATCTGGACCATTATCATCCGCTCGTCCAATGGCCACCCCCAACTGTCGCAACATTTATTCCTTCTTCCATGATACGCCATGCCCCCACCGTGGCGCCCAGCTCACCTGTAGATGGGTAAGCCGCTACCACCGTGGCACATAACCACTGGTAGAGCAGAGGAGCAACTATAGAGTTACCAGCGCTATCTCATGCAAACGTTACATTGGGCGACATAATACTGCACTTCAGCATCTGTGGACAGTGGGCTCATTAAATTCAGTTCTTCCCTTAATAACGTTAATGATCCTGCCCCATTGTCCCAGGCTCTCACCATCCACGCTAGTAATAACTCCCTTGGTTGTTGCTGAAATGTAGTCAAAAACTCACGTAATTCCTTTGGTGTATAAGTCCTTGACTGCTCTACGGTATCCCTATTTATGTGTCGCTCCCCCCGCATCTGAACAAGCGGCTGCACCTGAGTGTTAGCGGCTTCTTGCTCAATATCAGACTCAATTTCTGAGTCAGATGAGGTACTCCAAATATTACCATCCCACTCCCCTGGATCCCAGGAAGGTCGAGCTATAATCACCCGCACCTGAGAAGCAGGAGCGGGCACCTTTCCATAACGCCGGCAGTGCTTATTAGCCATCCGCAAAGCTAGCTGCTCCATCTTGCTAAATCTTGGCTTTTCTCAGCTTGTGCTGTAGTCACTTCTTGGACTATCACCTTTGCATCTTGCAAATCCCCTACCTGCTTTTCCAACTCTTTCACTTGCTGCTGCAAGGATACTACGTCATTATCTACACTGTTTCTTTTTCCTCCTAGGATGGTCTGGCTACTTTCCACAGCCTGTCTCCTTCACATTCTTCTGCATTAGGCCATACGTGGTATGAGCACATGAAGGCCATGGAGCTCCTGGCCAAGAGACAGGACGCGTGTTGGGGAGGTCAGGAGGCTCCAGGTAATGGGGATGCTGCTGGCACAGGGCCTGCGAGAGAGCTCCTCTGGCAGGACCATACCTGAAGCCTAACCACTAAGCTGAAGCCCTAGCCTTCCGCCTTCCCTCCTTCCCCTCCTCTAGTCGCTAAGGCTAAATGCAAAGTGCTGTGCTGCAGCCTGAATCCCTGCCCTCTACCCTCTCCCTTAACCTGTGTCTGAAGATATGGCCTAGCCCTCATCGCTTGCCTTCAAGTGCTAGACCAGGCTCTAGCCCTCACCCCCACACAAACACACACCCCCAGACCACCCAATTAGCCCATTCTGAAAACGCTCAGCAGAAACATGAAGCCCAGCACTCAGCCATCACCCACACGCTTTCCCAAAGCCCACCACCAACTGCAAAGCGCAACCTCCCCGCTGACGCCTGAAGCCTAAGCCCTATGCTGCTGCCCCAAAGGCCCGAACCCTCCAGGCATCTTGTAAGCCTAGCGCCAAGGTGTTTGGGGCCTGGGAGGCAGAGGCAGAGGCATGGCAGGGCTGGTGTTTAGTCTGAGAGTGCAAGTGCATGGAGCTGAGAGCACAGGGCAGAGGCAGGCGAGGGGGAGCTGCGAGTGGCGGTGTGAGGGCTGGGCTCTCGGTTGTGAGGTCACCTGTGGTGCAGGAAGCTGCTTGGTGGGGAGCAGCAGGCTGGCATGGTGAGGTGCTGCAGGGAAGGGCAGGGTCATGCCAGGAGGGCAGAGAAGTTGGGGGCTTGCAGAGGCAGGGGCAGGTTTTGGGGGACAGCGCTTGGGTGCTGATGAGGAGGTGCTCTGTGTGCCCTCAGGTGAGCAGGCAGAAGCTGGAGGCCGGCGTGGGAGCACATGAAGGGCACGGAGCTCTTGGCCAAGAGACAGCACCTGTGTTGGGGAGGTCAGGAGGCTTCAGGTAATGGGGATGCCGCTGGCACAGGGCCTGCGAGAGCTCCTCTGGCAGGGCCAGACCTGCAGCCTCACCACGAAGCTGAAGCCCTGCCCTTCCACCTTCCCTCCTTCTCCTCCTCTAGTCGCTAAGGCCAAGCCCAAACTGCTACGCTGCAGCCTGAATCCTTACCCCCCCACACCCTCTCTCTTACCCTGCATCTGAAGCTAAGCCCTAGCCCTCATTGCTTGCCTTCAAGTGCTAGACCAGACTCAAGCCGTCATCCCCACACAAACACAGACCCCCGGGCCACCTAACCCTCCAGGCATCTTGTAAGCCTATTGCTAAGGCGTTTGGGGCCTGGTGCTCTATTAAGAAGGATCACTATTCACAGTAGAGGCTATGTGCATACTAAGCAAGGGAAACAGGGCTTCTCCTGTTTGCAGATGAGTGTGGCGGACTGATGAGTGAACTTTTGCCTTATACATTTCTTGGTACCTAAGATGTGAGCCTTGCTGCGCACGTTGCAGATTTTGCAGAAAACCATAACCATGAGCAAGCCATCCATTTCCATTTGTTCCCGGTGGAAACAGGATTGAGACAGTGTTTTCCCATTGTACGAGCAAGCCACCTGTTCCCGGAGGAAACAGGACTGAGATGGTGTTTTTCTGTTGTACAAGCAAGCTATCTGTTTCTGGTGGAAACAAGACTGAGGTGCTGCGACCCCTGAAATGGTCTCCCTGCGACCACCCGGGACACAGCGAGGCTGCACCGAACCAGACCACGCCTCTAATGCCCACCATGCATATGCATGAGGTTTCTTGGAACTGGGTGGAGATTTGGGGACTTGGACTGTATAAAAAGGGCACCACCAGAAGCTAAGTGGGGGACCCCCCCACCGCCGAGACACCCAGAGTGAAGGGGACCAATGGGACACCACTGGATCCACAGGTGGTGATATCTCTCTCTCTCTCCCCTCTCTTTTGATGAATGTTGATGAGATCTGTTCAAAACGTGCGGCATGGGACTTGTTTATCTAGTTGAAGTAATTGCCATTGAGTTATTGTTCCTAACCATGTCTTTTCTGTTAATAAATCATAAAACTGGTTGGCTGGTGTCGTTTCACCTTAATTCAGTCCAAGAGCATCACGAACTTGGTCGTTGGTCCCAAGGGGAGGGAGGTCGTCCTAAACGACTCCTTTCAGGCTGCGACAATGAAGACCTCTTTAAACTGGATCCTTTTTTTCCTTGGTGCCTTGGTTTACTCATACTTGACTCATGTTTCAATTTCAGCCACAGCAACTGATCTAAAACAAGAGATTTTTCTGTGCCACCGGGATGCAGCCTTTGCTCCCCGCTCCCTTTTTACAGATTCTCAGGCTTCTGAAGCCTTTTCCTGGACCTCAGTCCCATTTCAAGGGCCCGTCCCAGAAATGCTCATTTGAATTCACTGGGAGCATCAGAAACACTGGCAGGACTGAAGCATCTCCGGTTTTCTCACTATAGGGGGCTTTCCTGCCTCTGTCTCTCTCAACTTCTCTGGCTCTGTGTTTTCATGACTTTTCAACATTTTACATTGTAATGCTTAGACAAATGAAGAACAGGTCACACGTGCTCTTCCAGGTGTTCCCAAGAAAATCACACATGGACTGAGTTTAAAACAAGACATTAGGTCCCTTGGCATCAGTGGAACTAGCTGTATAACCAACACATGGAAAAATCACAGGACCTGGAATTCCCCGTTGTCAGAAAGGTGTTTTGGGATGCACATTTCAGCTGCTGTGAGCCCATTGCTCTCTTCATGATACGTGAGCAGAGGAGAAAGCAGCGTTTGCGTGAAACTGGCCCCACGGGAAGAGTGGCAGGGAAGTCCTGCAGCAAGAGAGCAATCCCGGTTACTGGGGGCAAAGAACACAAACCTTTCCCTGCATGGGGCAAGTCCCATCTTCAAAGCACAGAGCAGCCCCGTTCCGCTGGCATTTTCCACTTCAAAGGGCTCCAAGAGCCAAAAACCTGCTTTCAGCAGCCCCCGTTGCTGCTGCAGCCTTTGCCCAGGGAACAAGTTTGGGGGAAAGTCCATTGCATAGTAGCTCGGTTTGAGTCCTTCTCTTGTCTCCCAGTAAAATACTCTTTGGCAGAGGAAAGAGACAGTATACCCACAGAACGGGTATTTATAATAGAGACAATCCCAATTCAGCAGAGGCAGTTCTTCCTTTGCTGAAAAGCAAGGGCCCACTCTCGTTCGGGTTTGGAGATGGTTTCTCATCTATGATCCTGCTTCCGTGCCCATTTGAGTCTTTGCACTTCTTTACTTAGTCATCAGTCAGGCGAGGCACCTGTTCTTCTTCTTTTTCAGAGTAAAACTCTGACAGTATGCATCCTAATCACGATTTCCCCATGCCTCAGCTCCCTGGCACAAGTAGCGGGAAGGAGCCCTTCCAGAGCTCGCTGTGCAGCTTAGAGGAGGATTTTGCATTTGTTTGGGGAGCGGGATCTACCTCTAAAGGGCACAATGTACTGAAGTGCTTAGAGAAACCTATTTTCTGCCTTATCTGTGCTCCTCATCCTCCTGACTACAGTGGTGGGGTGAAAAGGACAGGGCATGAGAAATATACTCACTTGTTGGTTCGGTCAGGCCTTACATAGGCTTTAAATTTGTTGCAGTAGTGTGGCCAGACACCTGAGCATCCGTGTGAGAAAATGGATGAAATGCTCCATTTTCAGTACCCTTCCAGGCACTTAGAAGGCCTGTAAAGCAGGGGAAGGTGCTGCTTCCCTGCAGGTATCCCCAGCAACAGCTGCCTGGCCACTGCCCAGCCTGCTTTGAGGACTTCAGCAGTGAAATGAGCTGACAAAGGCAGGTGGCACAGCGGGCTGATGCTGCCCACCTTGTTCGAGCTGTCACAGCAGGTCAAAGGCATTTTTACCCAAGCAGTGGATGAACGGTGTTGAGCCTGAGCCTTTTGACTCTAAGGATGGAGGGATAAAAGGTTTGCTGCTTAGCAAAACAGGACCACACCAGGAGCCTTTCTGAAGGCGCTTCTTATGCCACTGGCTGATCCTTCAGATGCAGGGAGCATAGCAACACCTGCAGGGAGAGGAGATTTCTGCAGCATTTTTGTTCTAATGTTGGTACTGTAGAGAAAAGCTTGGGAATGAGGTCATCAGCCTATTGCAGACCTGATGCTTCCAGAGCCTCCTCTCACTAGCTCACACCCTTTTTTAGTTAGGGCATCCAGAGAGAGCCTGTTCATGTAACTGGCAGGCTTTGTTTTCACACCTTATCACCCTGTTCTTGCCTGTGTGTCCTTCCCCGGCTTTTACGCATTTTAGAAGAGATCAGCATTTGTAGCAGCCAGCCATGACTCTCAAATCCGTGGGGACTCTTCAGTTAGAGCACAGTGGCAGGGGGCGGGTGGCCCAGGGCAGCCGGGCAGCGTCTGTCCGCGGAGGTTTCGCAGACCCGCCTGGACACAGCCCGCAGCACCCGGCTCTGGCCCGCGCCAGGCCCCGCCGGGCAGGAGCCGCACGGGAGACCCCGGCAGCCCCTCCGCACCGGCAGCCCCCGGCCCCCCCCCCACCGCGAACAGCGCTTCCCCCCGGCCCCGGCCCCGGCCCCGGCCCCGGCCCCGGTCCCGCGCAGGAGCCGCCGCAGGAGCCGCCACAGAAACGCCGCAGTCCCCAGCTGCCCCCGCGCGGCCGCAGCGCCCAGCCCGACACCCACCGCCCCGCCCCCCTCGGCAGCGGAAGACGGCGGCGGCGCCCCGCCCCGCCCCGCCCCCCCCAGCCCCTTGTGACGCGCCCGAGCGTCCTGGCCGGGCCGGGGGCAGCTGCGTGGTGCTCGCGCGACCTCTGGCGGCCGTTGCCGGTGCCGTTGCCGTTGCGGGTGCCGGTGCCGTTGCGGGTGTCGGTGCCGTTGCGGGTGCCGGTGCCGGTGCCGTTGCGGGTGCCGCTGCCGCTGCCGCCCTCCCTGCTTTTCTCTTCTCGGGGCTCCCCGAGGCGAAGCGGCGCCATCGTCGTGTCCCGCCCCGGCGGAGGATGGAGAAGATCCGGCGGCTCCTGCGGAGGAGGAAGGGGCCGCGAGCGCCCGGCAGCCCCGGGAGCGGCGGCGGCGCCGAGCTGCGGGCGGAGGGCCTGGGCCAGCTGCCCGCCGGCAGAGCGGTTCTGCCGGCGGGGGATGCTGCTCCCGGCAGCGCCCCGGGCGCGTCGGTGCCCGGCGCCCCGCAGCGGGCAGGAGCCGCGGGGCTGCCGCGGGGGGCGGCTGCTGCGGAGAGAGGAGGTGGGAGCCTTGGCCGCCCGCGGGGCCGGGGAGAGGCGCCGTGGCCTTTGCTGGCGGCGGGGTGTCCTGCTGCAGCCGCGCGCTGGGGCGGCCCCGGGGGACGAGCGCCCTGGGCACGTCTGTCGGGGCCGGGACGTGCAGCTGGGGGCTGCGAGGGCCCTCGGGGGGTGACACGGCCCCGCGGGGCTGCAGCCGGCCGCGCTGCAGCTCCTGTCAGAAAACTGGGGGGGGTGAGGGGGAGCAAACCACTAAGCGGGGCCCAGCGAGGAAGCGCGGGCCTCCCTGTTGCTCGGGTGTGCGCTCTTCCCTCTGCGCGCCCGGCTCTGCTGGCGCAAACCCCGTCCCCAAAGCGCCAGGTCGGTGTCGGAGCCGCCTTGCTGCAGCGAGGCAGTGCCGGGGGAGGCAGCAGGCAGGCAGCTGCTGCCGGGATGGCCCCAGAGCGCGGTGGTCTCTTTGCCTTGGTGTGAATTGTGTCAGCCGTGCTCGGCCCAGGTTCCCGAGGTGCCTTGTTTCTCATCTCAGTCCCAACTGCTTTTGTGGGGACTCTGAGGTGCTGCGGAGACATGATGCTTAGAAACGCTTCTGTCTTGTTGCTTCAGGATTCTCCTCCCCGAGGGGACAGTGCTGCCTTAGGCACAGCTGGATCCGTGCATTATAGGAAACTGCACTTACTGTAACTTCTTAGATGTATTTATGTTTTTTTAAATGTTGTTTTTAAGTTCTGACTTTTTATGAGGAAAAAAAAAGTGTTGAAAATCCGTATGAGGTTATGATCCAGAAGAATTATCAGGGTGGCTTAAAAAAATATCTTCTCCTTCAGTGAGTGTGTGCAGTTTGAGCTACGCTCGTGAGCTTGCCTAGCACTGAACATATCTCACACAATTACTATTTCAGAATTACCCAAACTGTGTTCTCTGTACTCTACCTTTCAGACCCTCTAGTAGGGTAGGGGGGTTTATTCTGCCTTTTTTTTTTTTTTTTTTGGTAAGACTACTGTATGGAAAGCTACAGTATGTGTCAAATGAGGAGAGCAGACAGTATTCATACACAGTTTGTTACTGTCTTTGAAAACCTACAAAGATACAGAAACTGCACCCTATTTTTTCTTTTCTTCTTGACTTGTGTGTTATTTCCCAGAAGTGAGAAGTGAGTCGAGAGTCACATTTTGCTGCCTTTCACTTAGGAACAGGAGCTTTATCCAGGCGGAGGTTTGTGACTCCTCCTGCTAGAGCGCAGGAAGAGGTCTGCTGCTGGGGGCTCTGTGCGGACGGTCGGATCAGCAGAATGTTGCTTCCCCCCAAAGAACAGCCCTGCCCTGTTCCTGGGCAACTGCAGAATCATCCTGTTGGTGAACATATGTTGTTAGGGCCAACCCTCCTCTGGAGCGTTTTGTGATGCATATAGGGTATGAAGAGAAGGTTGTGTGAGTCAGGGACTTGGAGGAAGAGTAGGCCGTCTTTGGAGTGTCTTTCTAGAAGGATTTCCTCTTCTCCCTGGATCCTTTCCTGCTTGTGTGGAATCTCTTCAAAGATGGCGTGGGTGCCGTGAGAGGGAACTTGACAGCTTCTTGGGAAGGCTCTTGAACCTAATTCTGCAGTTGCTGGCTGGCACAGGCAAAGCATAGCCCCCGCCTCTGATTCCCTCTGATACGCAGCAGGAAGAGGCTTTGAAGTCTTTGGGAGAGGAGGAACTTGGAAGAGCTCTGGAGAGACCAGAAGGGACGCCTACCTTGGGCCCTTTAGTCCTCCTGCATTTGGTGTGATTTTTCTGGTCTCCGCAACAGTACCCTGCTTACTCTGGCTTGTTTGAGACTCGTTTGTTGGAAGACAAATATGGGACTGTTTAATTGCCCAGTGGAAAATGATAGCTGTCCAAATCCCTGCTGTGTCTGCACTGGCAGCTTTCCTTAGGAACGCAGAGCATGTTAGGTGAACGTGCATTAGATAATAGGTGGCAGTTATGCGTCAATGCGAAAGCTGGGAGCAAAGGTTTCCTGTGCAATTTCTGGTCGAGGTATGTCAAAGGCGTATTTATTGGTACCCAGAGGAATTGGAGGCTTTTTCGAGGGAGGTCCTTTGAGTGTGCTGGCAACGCTGTAGTATTTTCTGTAGCTGAGCTGGGCAGCTTAAATAATGATCCATGCATTAATCAAGGCTTCTATAAAGATGAAGAAATCACCTCAATCTGACAGATGCAGCCTGGTGAAGTTGAGGGAGACCGGAAGTCGCCATCGGAGCTGGTCATTTCAGTATTTTGAATATGGGTATCATGTATGGAGCAAGTCCCATTTTAAAAAATGGGCTATTTGGCATTGTCCCTCGAAAGCAGAGTTCTGTAGGCTGTGACTGCTTGCTGGCTTGTTTTGGAGCCCTTGCAGTGATTTCCTTTGTATATGAGCAAGAAATATGCGCTAGAGGAAATGGATGAGTAAGAAAACAGCTGCATGTTAAATCTTCTCATTGATAGCTTTCTCTTTTGGACTTGATGAGTTGGGGGGGTGTTAGTGTTAAGATTTTTCTCTGAAATGTGATGATTCAGGAAGCGCTCTAGGCTTCAGGAATTGTATTAGCTCACACTGCTCACCAAAAGATGTGTTTTTCTTGTACAGATGGGGACTCCGACTCTGCCATTCTTCGTAAGTCTTCGCCAAATGACGAAGAAGCCCTCAAGGCTAGCAGGGAAACCCCTGGGAGGCAGGTATGTAAAAACACACATTTTAGTTGAATTTTGAACTGGTGGTCTGTACCAATGTAAAATAACACTGTTGAATGACTGAAGTTGAGAGAAGCAGTCTGTAGATTAGTGTTGCATTCTAATCCGAGGTCCAGGTAGCTCCAGTCTTTGTATGGTTATAGAGAATGCTTGCCATTGCCTCCTGTTTTCAGAGGATTTGCTTAAGTTGGCCAACTTTCATTGCTTACATTTGAACAGACAAGTGAGAGCCAAGAGAGGCTGGAGACACAGGTGGACTCATCGCCTTCGCACGAGATCTCTGCTCAAGTTCAGGAACTGGGAAGTTGTCAGACAGCAGAACGTGAGGCTGAGCAGACGTTTCGGAGGGAATGTGAGCAGGGTCTTTGTTTGCAAGACAAGCTCAATCAGGAGCTCTCTGATTTGTGGGAAACCAGCAAGAGCTTGTCTCAGCAGCTGAGTGAGGCTGAAAGTAAAGCTACCACCTTAGAGAAGACAGTTCACCAACTGAAACAGTCTCTTAGGAAAAAAACATCATTTTTGGAAATGACGCAGAGGGCACTACGTCAAGCCCAGTGTCAGGCCAAGGAACATGGTCGTGCTCTGCAACGTGAGAAAGATCAAGTGAGCAAACACCTTGCGGAAGAGGAATCTCTGCGGGCACAAGTGGCCCAGCTCCAAAGTGAGAATCGCTTGCTCCGTCAGCAGCTGGGAGATGTGCCGAATCGGAGCACCCAAGAAAAAATTGTGAGTGCTGTCCAGGATGGACTGAACCACATTCTCAGTAAACGCAGAGCAGAAGCGGAAGAGGAAGTGTACCTGCTGCAGGCAAGAAACAAGGAACTGAACGCCAAGTGTCTTCATTTAAGAGACCAAGTCTTGGTGTGCAAGAGGAACAAAGCAGAAAGAGAGGTAGGGTGGGGGAAGGAGGAGAGAGAATGTTTAGGAAAATATTGAGGGTGGGCAGAGTGAGAGGAGGAGAGGGAGGAGAAGGTGCCTGGAGATGAGTGGGAAAGAAGGAAGGGAGGAGGTGTGACGAGAGAGTAGTGAGCGAGGAGGAGTTGCTGAGTCCTGAGCAAAGAAAAGAGTGTTTTTCTTTCCTGTTTGTACAGAGAAGGAATGCCTGTGGCCTGAAGTGTTACTGCAATAGAGGAGTCCGAGTGTTGTGCAGGGACTAGCTGATGTATGCATTTGGGGCACTTAAGGAGGCTGGCAACCTCCCAAGAAGTTAGCTTCAGCCACTACCCTGGCCTCAGCTTTCTCTCCCATAGCTTCTGAGTTACAGCCTTCTCCAACCATGTCCTTTTGTTGCGGCGCTGTGAAAGACTATGCTGCCAGTGAGGGGAAGGACTAATTAGGAAATCAGCTGAACTGACTTTGTGCAAGCTGCAAAGCATGCTGCCGTGCAGAGTGCTCACATAATGTTTTGCGCCTCCAGCACATCTGAGCTAAGCGTTGCTACCTTCCTCTCTCAGGAAGGAGAGAGGTGCCCAGCTGTGCAGAGCCCATCTTCTGGGGGACAACATTTCTGACCTTTGTAGCACGTCTGAAAACTGATCTTAAGTATATGAACTAGTGAGTGAAAGTAGAAATGCAGATTTCACATTCTTGCCTTTGTCTTCATCCTTGTGTTATAATCTTTCGTTAGAGAACAGTCTGCCAGCTGCAGCGAGAACTTAGTGAGGCTCTCAGAAAGCAGCGGATGTCAGAGACTTCCCTTAGAGTTTCTACCCGTTTGTGCGATGACCTCAAGGAAGAAAAACTGCACTTGCAAGAGGACTTGGACAGGACAAAAGCCGAGGTATACCAACTCTGTAAACACAGTAATATCTACGAAGCTGTTCTTTTCCTCCACTGCTGGAACAGAACAACAAATTCTGAGCACAAATGCCAGAGAGGTTTGTCTAGAGACATTCCTAATTGTAGTGTAGCTAATGAAGGCACTCCTTGAGCCTTCCTCAAAAGGAGCTCCTGGTCGTTTTCCAGGCCCGAGTGTGCTTTTATCTGAAACATCGCAAGAACAACTGCTCTGGGTTGCAATAAGAGGAGATCCTGCCCTTCAGACACACAGCATGAGCAGGAGCTCTCAGGTTCAGGCTCTTGGGTCATATTGCAGTGATCTCCTTTCTCTTTGCTGCTGCCTGCCCTCTGCTCTTGCCAGACAGCAGTGGCTTTTCAGGGAGCTGCTTTCAGGGCTGCGGAGTCTCACTGAAGAAGAGACCTTGTGCTTTTCAGCCCAAGCACGTGGCTGAAATGCTGCTGGTTTGGAGTCTGTGCTGTTCAGGTGAGCTGTGGAGTGGGTTGTGAACTCTTGCTGGAGAACTGAGGAAGCATGGGAGCTGAAGCGACCCTGTCTGAACTCCTGAGAAAGATGTAAAGAAACAAAAGAAATGGAGATACAAATCCCTCTTTCTTGGTTGAAATATCAAGTCAGTGGGTGTCAGCTATCGTCTTGACTGATAGGTTTGCTGGATTTTCCCCGAATGGAGGGATTCTAGACCTCTCTGATGAATTGTGTTTGTTTTTCCCCTGGATACAGGCCAGTGAACTCTTCCAGCAGCTGGTGAGGGAATCCACAAAATCTCTGCAGCTACGAACTAGAAATCTGGAGCTGCAAGAAGAGGTGGTTTGCCTCCAACGATGCTTACGGAGCAGTGCGGTAGATCTTTGCAAAATAGAGGAGTATAAAAGAGAGATTGGAGAAAGAGCCTACCAAAAGATAAGGCAAAAACTGGAAGAAGTCAATCTCTTCTTGCAGGTAAACTCATTCACCATTTGCATCTGCAGTCTACAATGCATTCATTTGTTGTTGTTGTCATTGTCTTTTAGGTCTTTTGCTTTAGGTATCTAGTTCTCTTGTAGCGCCCTTTTTTTTTTGTCTTTTTTTTTTTTTTTTTAGGGAAGTTGGAGCGCTGAAAATGGCTGTGTGAAAGTGCTCCTGTGTGTGTTGTGTGATATGCATGTCTGGGAAAACACCTACTCTCTGATTGCCTTCCAGCAGCCCCTGTAGCTCCTTCAGTCAAAAAGCCTGCCCAAGGCAGTCTTCCTGTTGGCAGTTTGCAGAGGGAGTTGCCATCTTGCCTTTTTGTCCTCAGGATGCATTGTGAGGAGGTGGCATTAGTGTGCATCATCCCTCTGGCCTCTGTATTGAGTAGAGGGAGATCCCAGGTGGAAAGGCAAAGCATGCAGAGGGGGACGGACTGTTCACATCTGCAGTAGGTGGTTGAATCGCCAAGGGATATGTTTGTCCTCTAATGGCTGTTACTGCTGAGAGTGTCTGTGGCCAGAGTCACAGGACCTGCAGTGTCATTCTCCAGACAAGACTGTTGAGAAAACAAGTCCCTAAGGTTCCTGCCCTCCTGGGGGAAGGAAACAAACAAAGAAACAAAGAAACAAGCATAACCCATTTAGTAGTTTCAGATTTCTTCCCTGATTGTTGCTGGTAGGGAGGCAGCAGGGTTCCCTAGTTGAGTCAGGCTGTGCTTTTTCAGTCGGGTCTGTGAAGTGGAGTTGGGGGAGCACTGTCTTTTCCTTCCTGTTTCTTGAAGTTGCGTTTTCTGCTTTAGATGCAGGCAGCCACTCAAGGCAGATTAGAAGAAATAAACGCCAATAATGCCTCACTGAGAAACCAGCTGGAGCGGAGAATTGGAGGGCTAGAATTGGAATTGGCTAGACTACAAAACATGCAGCAAGACAGCGCATTGCAAGTGGCATTTGCTCAGGGAGAATTGGAAAGGTCTGAAAAACTCCACTTGGTGAATGTGGAAATGAGAAGACACCTAGCAGAGAAACTGGCAAGGTAAATCTACGCTTTTTTTTTCTTTTCTTAATAGATAAGTAATCAAGTATTACCTTGTTTTAATCTAGGATTTTGTGTCCCAAATCCCTGTCTTGCATCTGCTTAGGATGTATGCAAGTGTAAGATGGAGCGCTTACGGGAAGAGTCCAGTGTGGTCCCTGCCTTACTGAGGGAGGGATTGCCTTCCTGAGGACTGTGTTCATTTCTCTTTACTGCCTTGGAAGAAACAAAAATAGGCATGCACCTATAGAGTATTTTTGAAGTGAGTGTTGCTTGACCCACTCTGCCTTTTGGCAGCCCTGCAATCACCTCCTCTTCCTGTAAGGAAAAGAGGAATTTTGCTTCTGAGGCTGTTGTGCTCGACCTAGAAGTCCACAGAAATGTGCTCGGAAAGGGCTAGAGAACAGACCATGAGTCTGTGAGGCAAAAAGAGTCCTTTGCTTTGAAGATCTAACCCTGAGGAGGCGTAAGCTTTGGTAACTGGGCAGCCTATGTTCAGAAGTCTGATAAGATGGTGTAAGACTTGGAGCACAACTCTGAACGTATGCACAAGGGCAGGTCTTGCAAAACGCTTCTGTATTTTTCACAGAGCTCAAGAGATGCTAGCAGAAGCCAGTGTTCAATGCCCTCCGGAGCAGAGGAGAAGCAACTCCTTAATCACAAGGCCAAGGCGATGCCTTACGCTCAAGAAACAGAGTGGAAGCTTCTCTGGCTCGTGCCAGAGGCCAAGCTGCTCATCCAAGCCGCTCGCCAGCTGGCCAAGGCTAGCACAAAGCAAGAAAGGTCTGGGGAAGGTCTTGCCAGCAGCCGGAGAGAAGACACCCCCACTGCTCCCATCTGTACCAGCAGCCCCCACCGAAAGGCAGAGGCGGAGAAACCTGTGACTAAATGTAACTGTGCTCTCCCAGTGCAGTTGAGATCAGCTGCCAGTTTGATTCTCGTGGGGGCTGAGCACTGGTGCCATCACTTGGGGCTGGCACATGGCTCGTCCCGCAGGGTCTGCAGGGCCGGCTGTAAGCATCTTGCGACTGGCATAGTAACCTTGAGCAGCCTGGCCTTTGGTCTGTCCCGCTTGGCCTGACCAGCTGCTGCTCTCAGGAGCCGGGAGCTGGGGGATGGCATTGATTCTGCTGGACTGGTGGTGCTGGGGCCGGCCAGCTCCGACTGCGTGCTGGAGGCTGTCAGGGGAGGCGGGAAGGGCAGCAGCATGGCCCCAGGGCCCCGAGGCTGGAGAGGCCAGAGCAGTACCCCCATTCCTCAGAGGGGCAGAGACACTCTGCCAGCCTGCCCTGGGGGGCACCTGGGTGCTTTGCCTCTCAGCGGTGCCCAGGCTGGCACATTCCTCATGTTCCCAGGTGCCGGGGGCTTTCCCTGAGGAGCAGCAGCCTCGATGGGTGCCTTGGGAAGCACAGGAGGAGCACCGGTGCTGCTGACAGAAGCAGCCATGTGCTGTGGGGAGGGCAGGGACTCATCTGTGGCCCCCCTGCAGCTTTGACAGCCTTTGCTGGCAGCGCCTGCCCTGGCCTTGGGCTCAGGCTCTTCCAGGGCCAGGGCTGGAGCTAGTTGCAGCTGGACCTTGTGGAGGGGAAGGCAGGATTAATTGCTGCTGCTTCCTTAGGAGCAGCAAGTTTGTAGCTAGAGCCCCCAGGACACTAAAGCCCAGCCAGCAGTGAAAATGTAGCCCCGCATTTGCACAGCTGGAGCGTGCACATGCCCAAGTGCTGGGAAAGTGGCTGTTGCCAGTGTTCTTTCCTTCCTTCCTGCCACCTGCTCCTCTGCCTTCTTCCTTTGCATGCCCCTCTCCTCCAGCTGAAAGCCATCAGCTCTCTCTGGCTCCTGGGCTCCTGCCTCTGCTCACAGCTGCTGTGTGAGGCAAACACAGGGGAGGCATTTCACAGGGAGGCAGCAACAGAGATAAGAAGGTGTGAAAACAAAGCCTGCCAGTTACATGAACAGGCTCTCTCTGGATGCCCTAACTAAAAAAGGGTGTGAGCTAGTGAGAGGAGGCTCTGGAAGCATCAGGTCTGCAATATGCTGATGACCTCATTCCCAAGCTTTTCTCTACAGTACAAACATTAGAACAAAAATGCTGCAGAAATCTCCTCTCCCTGCAGGTGTTGCTATGCTCCCTGCATCTGAAGGATCAGCCAGTGGCATAAGAAGTGCCTTCAGAAAGGCTCCTGGTGTGGTCCTGTTTTGCTAAGCAGCAAACCTTTTATCCCTCCATCCTTAGAGTCAAAAGGCTCAGGCTCAACACCGTTCATCCACTGCTTGGGTAAAAATGCCTTTGACCTGCTGTGACAGCTCGAACAAGGTGGGCAGCATCAGCCTGTTGTGCCACCTTCCTTTGTCAGCTCATTTCACTGCTGAAGTCCTCAAAGCAGGCTGGGCAGTGGCCAGGCAGCTGCTGCTGGGGATACCTGCAGGGAAGCAGCACCTTCCCCTGCTTTACAGGCCTTCTAAGTGCAGGGAAAGGTACTGAAAATGGAGCATTTCATCCGTTTTCTCACACGGATGCTCAGGTGTTTGGCCACACTACTGCAACAAATTTAAAGCCTATGTAAGGCCTGACCCAACCAACAAGTGGGTACATTTCCCATGCCCTGTCCATTTCACCCCAACACTGTAGTCAGGAGGACGAGGAGCACAGATAGGGCAGAAAATAGGTTTCTCTAAGCACTTCAGTACATTGTGCCCTTTAGAGGTAGATCCCGCTCCCTAAACGAATGCAAAATCCTCCACTAAGCTGCACAGCGAGCTCTGGAAGGGCTCCTTCCCGCTACTTGTGCCAGGGAGCTGAGGCATGGGGAAATCGTGATTAGGATGCATATTGTCAGAGTTTTACTCTGAAAAAGAAGAAGAACAGGTGCCTCGCCTGACTGATGACTAAGTAAAGAAGTGCAAAGACTTGAATGGGCACGGAAGCAGGATCATAGATGAGAAACCATCTCCAAACCCGAACGAGAGTGGGCCCTTGCTTTTCAGCAAAGGAAGAACTGCCTCTGCTGAACTGGGATTGTCTCTACTATAAATACCCGTTCTGTGGGTATACTGTCTCTTTCCTCTGCCAAAGAGTATTTTACCGGGAGACAAGAGAAGGACTCAAACCGAGCTACTATGCAATGGACTTTCCCCCAAACTTGTTCCCTGGGCAAAGGCTGCAGCAGCCGTGGGGGCTGCTGAAAGCAGGTTTTGGCTCTTGGAGTCCTTTGAAGTGGAAGATGTCAGCGGAGCAGGGCTGCAGTGTTCTAGGAAGATGCTTCAGGGCTTCTTGCTTCAGGACTTCCCTTCCACTCTTCCCGCGGGGCCAGGTTCACACAAAGGCTGCTTTCTTCTCTGCTTACATATGATGAAGAGAGCAATGCGCTCGCAGCAGCTGAAATGTGTATCCCAAAACACCTTTTTGACAACAGGGAGTTGCCAGGCTCGAGGTGGGCAGGCTGGGGGCCCCTGAGCCCGGGGCCCTGGCCTCCAGGGAGCTGGGGCCCGCAGGAGCGCCAAGGAGCACCGCTGCAGGGGCCAGGCGCTGTCAGCTCGGCACCTGCCCTTGGCTCTCTGGCTGGGCCCAGCTGGAGCTGGAGCTGGAGCTGGGGCTGGGGCTGGAGCTTGGCCCCGGGCTCCCTGCTGGGCGCTGCCACCCCTCAGCTGGGCAGGGAGGGCTCAGGGCCTGGGGCAGCGGGGCTGCGGTGCCACCCGGGCCCTGGGCAGGATGGAGCCAGGCGGGCTCCCGCGGAGCCCCACGCTGCCCTGCCGGCAGCCACCACCTGCCCGGTGCCCCCAGCCCGGCCTGCTGCAGTGTCTCTGCCGCCACTATCCCCGGGCTTTCTCGGTCCTCTGCGGCGGGGGTGGCCGCGATGGTGTTGGGTCAGTGCCCACGGGGCTGCCTGAACTCCCTCAGGCGGCCTCTGCGCTTGGGTGTGGGGGGGGGGGTTAGCTTTTTCTCCCCTCTCCACGAGGAAGAAGGCTCTAAAATGCCTCCTGTGTGCAAGGAGCTTCCTGCAGTGCCGTGAGTACCAGCCTGTTGCTCATCCATCCTAGCAGCCAGCAGAATTTGCATCATGGTACGTACTTGGAAGTGTTTCAGAGCAAGCAGAGACTGAGAAGCTGCTTTTTGTACGTAAAGCCAGACGATACTGCTTCAGGAGACCAGGTAGAAAAGAGAGGAACTCCCCAAGGGAAGATGTTCCGGGGGGAATCGTTTCTGGAAGAGCAGTTGTCTTGTCCACCAGGGAGGCTTTCTCTCTCTGTTGTAGTTATTTGGGCCTCTTTCAGTGTGGCAGTGCTCTGTTGCTCTTTTTTACAGCCTGGTCAGGTGTGAACTAGTTCTGCTGTTGCATGCACAGTTGCTGTTTTGAGTCATGCTCCATTCCTGAGGGAGGGAAGGAGAACAAGCGTGCAGAGACTCGTGAATGGCCGTTGCTTCTAGCAGTCGTGCCTGTGTTTGTAAGCAGTCTTGTGTAGCAGGCTGCTGCTTCTTAGGAGAGACGGCCCTTTCTCCAAGTGTGTGAATCGGGTGGATGCTCTCGGCTTTCCTGCGCCATAATGACAGGAGCTAGTCTTAAACAAATTCCGTGTTTCTCTTTCCTTGTGGGCTGAGCGACCTTCCTAGCTCCAGCTTCAGGAGTATTTTCCTGAAGTCTTGCTTGCAGCTACGCTGCTCTTTTTTCCTGGGGGGAAGCTACCAACGCCGAGTGCAGCTGGCCCTGTGCCATCTGCTGCTGTTAGCAACGTGGTGAGTGGAGTCAGGGCCACCTTTGTGGCGTCCCCAGGGAGTTTCTCTGGAGAAGACCTGTGTGTGTGGATTGCAGGGCTCTGGTCTGCTGGTCGACTCTGGCTGTGAAGTCTGTGGGGAATCAAAGAGTAGCTGGCGCTTGTTGTACAACATGCAAATAGCAGGGAGCCGCATGTCTAGTCAGGCTGCCTGTTAATGCCCTTGCAGTGGTAAGACAGGGCGCAGCCGCTCGATTGTGCCCCTGACGTGTGTGTGAGTTTGGTAGCTGAATTTCAGCAAAGGCAAGGTCTTGCTGTATTGGTTTGACCTCTGCTTGCATGGTGCGGGAACGCTATTTGCCTATTGTGTTAGGGAGTACCTGGAGAAGAATTGTACTTGTTCCCAGAAAATAGGACTATGTACCTCAACAAACCTTTCCTTCTCCCTGCTGGAGTTAGGGACTGCTAAGTGTGGAGACCTGGCTGCCTATAGCTGAGTCCTGCCGTTGTCTTTGTGTGTTTGTATGGGTTGTATTTTGTGTCTAATTTCAAGAGCTCGAAAATGAAAACACTTTCTTTTTGCTCTCCTTGTGTACTCCTAATGGCTCTGGCAGCCTGACTGATGCTTTGTTATCTCTTAGTTTGTCCCTGCGCTGTGCTTGGAGTTCATCTTGGGTGGCTGTAAAGGTCTCAGTTCTGGTGCTTCAACATAGGAGGATGTTGACTCTTAGCTGCTAATTGGCATTTGTTGTTGCTTTGTTTTTGGCAAAGGAGCTTCCTTGTTTCCTTAGTAATGACTGAAATGGTCAGCGGGGGTGGGGGTGAGAGAAACTGGCCCTGCTGGCCGAAGAATGCCCAGCCCTCTGTGGTGCAGTTTAGCTGGCTGGTAGTGGTTCAATGTTGCTGGCCTTAATGAAGTGACTAAAAATGAGCTTGGTGTGAGTTGTGCTTTAGACAGCACTTTGTTTGCTTGTGCTGCAGTACCAGAATTGCAAGCTAGAGGGAGGAAGAGGCTCCGAGGTCGGAGACGCCTTCCCATCGTGGATGGGAGGATGCCCTTGTCCAAAGCCCTTCTCGTGTCTTCATTTCAACTCCAGCTCTCTGGTGGGGTCAGTGGAGGGCTTCTAGTTGGAAGTCAGTTAAGAGTCTCGGCTCTGCAGCCGCCTCCTGCACAGGTGCTTTTGGAGATGATGGTGGTGGTGGTGGTAGTGGTGGTGGTGGTGGTGGATGATGGCTGCATCTGTTTGGTTTGGACCAGGCAGGATGGTGGTGAGCTTGTTGACTTGAAGCATGGCACATCTTTCTCTTGCTCCCCAGACAGACATCGCTGAAGTTTGGGATAGCGTGTGTGAGTGCTACCACCAAGTGCAGCTGCTGCTGGACAAGGTGAGTCTTGTCTCCTCATCCTCCCTCCAACCCTGATGAGTGCTGAGTGGCCCCTTGCATGCGGCCATTGAGCAGCACTATTCCTCCCAGCCTCTGAAAGCGGAAGAAATGCCCTGGGAGGAGGCTGCAGGTGGCAGATTTGCCTCAGAGCAACCTCTCCCTCAATGGAGAGCAAAAGCAAAGCGCAGCTGGAGAAGCAGAGCGTGGGGTTTCTTTCTGGGGGCCTTCTCTAGCCCCTTGTGGCAGGGTGGAAGGACCCAACAGAGCTCGTGGTGCACTGTGGAGGTTTTATGCCAGGTGTTGTCCCTCCCTGGGCATCCTGAGGCTGTGGGGGGTTTCCCTGCTTGTTTGGAGTTTGGAGACTAGTGCTTCAGCTGGACGAGGTGCTTCTGGTGGAGCACCATGTCAGCTATGATGAGAGCCCCTGGCCTGGTAGGAAGAGCGCTTCAAAGCTGGGTTCCCCCTTGTGTTGTGGCGGGGGTCTCTGCTAAGAGCTCTGCAGACCTGTGGGAGGTCTGTGGGTGTCACGTTGCAGTGCCTGCTGCGTGAGAGCAGTTTCTTGGAGGTGTTTCTTCAAAGCCCAGGGAAATGAAGTTGCTGCTGCCCATTTGGGCTGCCAGATTCCTTGGGAAGGCGAGTGCCAGTGTTGCTGGTGTCTCTGCCGGCGGCTTGTCGTTAGGAGGAGTGTAAGTGAGGTGCAGTCAGGGGCGAATGGGAGATGGGAGGGGTAGTTTTCCGCAAGGCCAAGGAGGTCTCTGGGGTGCCCTTGCTGGTGGCTGTGGGGCAACAGGGTGTTGGGGCTGTGTTTGGGGTGGTTCTTCTGCTCCAGTGAGGCCACCTACTGTTTGCTCGGAAGAGCAGTGTGTGGGGAGGGCCGGGGCTGCGGCCCCGCCAGGCGAGAGGTTTGCTGTTGCCTGGAGAGTGGTTGGGGTGGGTGAGGGGTGAGAAGGCTCCCGAGGGGCTGTTGTGCTGCGAGGTGCTTTGAGTGTGCTGAAGGGCTGTTGAAGTGACTTTGTTGCTTGGTGGTTTGTGTGCAGGGCATTTAGAAGCTGCGGAGGTGAACCATGCCCAGATCGCTCTGAGGACCCACGTTTCTAAGTGGAAGGTGTCCGTCTGCATAGCAGTGACGCTGCAATTGTTTGTGTGGGCCTTGTCCAAAGACCGGGAAGCTGGCAAAATCTTTTGACAGTGTAAGCTTGAGATGTTTTCAGGGCTCCCTCTACTTTTTTGGAAATGTGCAGAAAGAATTCTCCATGGGCTGTCTCGTCGCTTGCGCTAAACCTGGTTTACAAGCCCACGAGTTCTCTGCAGAGTTCTTGTCTGGCTTAGAGGAGAGACCTGGCGCTGGAGAAGCCCTTCAGGGAAGCTGTCTTTGGTCAGAGCAAAGATGCAGCCCAGTAGCCCATGTCCGTTAGCATCAGGAGGAAGTATAAGTGGGGGGCAGGCTTTTGGTGGCCCTTCCCCCTACACATGCCCTCCTTCTTCCAGAAAGCCATGCCAGCAGAAAGGCCGGCCAGTTTCCTGGGGATGACCTGGCGTGTCTCTGTCACTATTGCTTCCTAGGGTGTAGCTGCCAGGGCTTGTCTCCTCATGAAGCTAGTGGGGAATAACTCTGTTAAAGGCAGGGTTCTCAGTGAACTCCGTGGTCACTCTCTCTTGCTTTTCTGGGAATTCATGTGTCTTCCGGTGGAGTCACATGGAGGAGGGCATGCTTTCCATTCCGCTGCTGTGTGGGAGAGGATGCTAGGCACCGCTTTGCACACACGGAGCTTCATCTGCTCCTTCCCTTTCTTCTGGGTGAGCATAAAAAAGACAACCCTCCCCAAGCCCAAGATGTTACTCTTTCCTGCCTGTGTGTTTTTCTTCCCTCAAGAAGCATCCCTGAAAAGGGGGATCATCACCAGATCTCGGCAAGCCCTCTGACTGGAGGCTCTTGTGCCCGTCCCAGCACTGATGTTTTGTGCTCTGGGGCTTCCTAAGATATATTGCTAATGTGTGCTGTCTTCTGCTTTGTCAAAGTGGAGAGTTGACAGTAGCTCCGCACTATCTCTGCAGCTGCTTAGTGGAGGCTGCAAGAGGCTGTGTTGCTCTTTACTGAAACCAGTGTTGCCATCTTGTTTCCAGGTTTGTGCCTAAAGATGCAGCTTCCGAAAAAGCCTTGGTTGAGCAGGCTGAGAGAAAAGATACTGTAACATTGCGTGTCCTTCCTGTGGGAACTGTGCCAGCAGTGCAGGTGTGAAGAGCTTTGTTGTTTTGTAGTTCCCGAGGAGGGCCTTGCTGTCAAGGGCATCGTTTGCCCCGGACATCTTCCTTCAATCCAGACCAGTGCTGTGGAGGGGATGGGTGAGGAGAGGACCAAGGCACGGGCTGGTGTGTGTCGAGTGAGGTGAGAGTCTTGTGGGAGTGGCTTTGTGTCACCCTGTGCTCTGGGACATGTGTGAGGCAGCCCTTTTGCTGGTGATGTTGCCTGTATCAATGCTGGGAGGTTCTGAGCACATGCTCCAAGGACGTTAGTCACCTTGCTCTGCTGGGAAGTGCGTAGCAGTTTTTGGAAAGCCTCTTGCATGAGGTTTCATTTCGGTGTCCTTCTGATTTGCAGCTTTGCAGATGAGCAGTGCCTGGGCAAAGGAGAGGAAGAAGCTGCCAGGCAATCTGTTGCGCTTCGACGAAAGAGAAGGCAAGGGAAGGCAGCTCTGAGGAGCAGAGGGGCCTACGAGGTAAGGTAACAGCTGTCCTCCTTCTGAGAATGTGGACCTGGGAAAGCAGTGGGATGAGGTAATGGCAGGGAGCAACGTGTCCATCTAGAGAAGGGACGGGGGGGGCAACCTGGGGAACCGTAAAGATCCAAGGGCCTCCTTGGAAGTCTTGAGCAGAAGGGATGAGAAGTCTGGGCTCAGACCGTAGTCACCCATGCCTGGGGAGGCTGGCCTGTCCTTCTTGTGGGATCTGTCTTGGAGATGCAGATGTAAAGAGCTTCCGTGTTCTGTACTTCCAGGAAGTCCTGCTGGCGAGCACCTCCTCTCCTGAGGGCATCTTTGTCAGCTCCAAACAAGCGAGGTGGAGGTGACAGGAGAGAAGAGGACGAAGGTGTGGGCTGGAGTGTCTCGAGTGAGGTGAGACTCTTGGAGAACTGGCTTTGGGTCACCCCGTGCTCTTGCCCGTGTGCGAGGGAGCTGTTTCCTTTTGCCCTGTTGCCTGTAGGAGTGCTGAGAGGTTCTGACCATGTGCCCCAAGGACTCTAGGTCTCCTGGCTGGGTTGGAAGCGTGAGACTCCTATGGGAGGTTTCATTTCTGTGTCCTGCTTTTCAGGTTGGCAGATGAGCAGTGCCCAGGCAAGGCTGAGGCAGAGCCATCAGCCAAATCTGTAGAGCTGGCACAGAGAAAGAAGGGAGAAGGCGTCATCTGTGGGGAGCAGAGGTAAAGGGGCAGAGGAGGTAAGGTACCATGTGAGTTGCGAGAGAGGTTTGGGGGGTTCAGCGCTGTCCTTGTGTGGAGGGGCTTAGATCCCAGGTGACAGTGCAATGCCGGGTAGAGTAGAAGGTGCCTCTTGGGAATCTCTTTCCCTGCTCCTGCCATGTGCAGTGAGTGCTTGTGGAAGAAGCCGCAGGGAGAGCGCCTGCTCCCAAGAGCCTCTGGTGCTGCTGAAAGGCATTTTTGCCCTGAGCCGTGCTGCTTGTCCACAGTTGCAGACTGTTGTGTTGTGTCAGAGGGGTGTGTTTGTGCCGCCTCCTCTTGTGGAGGAAAGAGCTGGGAGCAGGCATGTGTGCTGTGAGCCAGCAGCTCTGCCTGGAGCCATGGGCAGTGGAGGGGCTGACATATGTCCTGGAGGCTGTTGGTTTCTGTTTGAGGAGAGAAATCATCCAAGGCAGATGGTGCAAAGTCTGCTAAGCAGTGTCCAACCTTCCTGTTGTTTGGGAAGATGGGACTTGAAGCCGGTCTGTCGGAGTTCCTAGAGAACTGTTCAGAAACCATATCCTTTGGTTGAGTGTGCCAACAGAGGGCCAAAAGGTGTGGATGAGAAGAGTGTGGAGGTCCAAGAGCCTGGACCCCTTGTGTGGAAGTACTGGCGCCAAAGTGACTCTCTCAGGTGACCAAGATGTGGCAGCTGGCCCCCCTTTCCGAATGTGGCCCCAAGGAAGCAGTGGGACAGGATGACCCATGGGAACAATGTGTCTCTCCAGAAAGGGAGGGTTGGACACAAGGAGGAGTGTGTGAGGGCCAAGGAGCACACAGAAGGGGGGCCTGCAAGGTTGGAGGAATCTGTGCTCAGTCTGCAGTAGCCAATGCGTGAGCAGGCCAGCATATCCTTCTTGTGGGAACCATCCCAGCGATGTAGGTGTGAAGAGCTTCCTTGTTTTGTACTTCCAGAGGGTCTTGCTGGCAAGCGCCTCCTTTCCCGAGGACATGTTCAGCCAAAGCTGAGCCGTGACATGGAGCTGACGGGAGAGGAGGGGAGAGGAGAAGGGCCCAGGCTGGAGTGCATCAAATGAGGTGAGACTCCTGGCGAAGTGGCCTTGGGTAACCCTGTGCTCGAGGATGAGTGTGAGGCAGCTGTTTGCCTTGGCAGTGTTGCGTGTATTAACGTGGAGAGATTATGCTTGTGTGCCCCCTGGGCTGAAGTCTTGTGGTTGGGTGGGAAGCGTGTAGCAGCTTTTGGTGAGTCTGCCAGCTGATGTCTCCTTCTGGTTTGCAGGTTTTGAAATGAGCAAGACCTGGGCAAAGCGGCAAAGGAAGCTGTCCCCAAATCTGAAGGGCTTGCCCAGCGCAAGAAGGGAGAAGGCAGCTCTGAGGAGCTGCGCGATGTAAGAGGTGATGTAACAGCGGACCCTGCTTTTCAGACTCTGGAGGCCAGGAAGCAGTAGGACAAGAAGTCCCCAGGGAGGAAGGTGGTGCTCTAGAAGGGGAGGGTTGGACAATATAGGGAGTCTGAAGCGAGCAGGAGGAGTCCAGACTTAGTCCCTAGTGCCCATGCGTGAGGATGCTGGCCTGTCCTTCTTGCGAGCCCTGTCCCTGAGATGCAGTTGTGAAGAGCTTCCTTGTTCTGTACTTCCAGGAGGTCTTTCAGGCAAGTGCCTGCTCTCCCGAGCACGTCTTTCTCCAGGGCACAGCAATGATGTGGCGCTGACGGGAGAAATGCTGCAGCAATCAGGATGTGCAGAGCGTGCAGTGAGGTGAGGCTGTTGGAGAAACAGATTGCGGAACCCCATGCTCCTGACGGGCTTGGCTCATGAGCACAGCCTGGAGAACAGACTCCTGCAAACTGCCTGTGTGGTGTATTTGCAGTGCGCTGCCACCAGCTGCGGGGAGCTCTGTGCAGAAAGGAGGAAAATCTGTCCAGAAGGAATCTCCTGAAGCCAGAGTCCCTGCAGGGGAGAGGCAGATGAGAGAACTACTATGTGAACCAGATTTACGTAATGCTGGTGTCATAGTTCAGTGTCGAAAAGCATAGCTGTGTGGCCATGGAGGCTTAAAGGATGTCTTCAGATACGTTCGTTCCCTTACTTCTTTTGGCTGTACCTTTTGGTCTTTTGTGCCTTTTGCAGCTGCAAAGCAAAAGATGTGCACAAGCTTCTCCCTGTTCCTGCCTCTAATGGCTGTTCTTTACATTGCTGCCAAGGGTTAAAGTTGCTAGAAATAAGGCCAGAGAAAATCTCAGTCCAGAGATCCACTTATTGCACCAAATTTCCCCTGTCCAACCCCCCTGATGTCACAGAAAGGAGCATGGCCTTAGGAAACACTCACCTTTGCCTTTGCTAGTTTCTCTAGACTCTTTAAGCCCCGTGCAGCTCTCCACCAGGATCTTTCTAGTAAGGGGCCATGGGTCGAGGGGAGAAAAGTTCATCGCACCTTCTTGGGTGCTCCCTCGACCATGTTGCCCAGGCCCTCACTGCCCTCTGCCCCACGGTGCTGACTTGGTCGTGTGATTTCTCCACTAAGGTACATTAAGAGTGGCTTAAGGAGCTTCCTCTCCTTGACCAGCGGGTCCCTCCTCAGCTACAATAAAGCAACACGTCCACTAGCATCAGGGTACAGTTCAGGAGATCTGCCGAGGTCAAGTTAGCTCAGAAGCAGGTTCTATCTGGGGCCAGGGGGCGGCCTTGGAAAGGGGGCACTGATCAAACACCCATCTGGGTTTCCTCCCCCAGAAGGACCAGTGACAAGGACCACAACAGACTAGTTTGGACCACTGGTGAGGACTAGGACAGGCTAGTTCAGAGGGACCATAACGTCCCTGGCAGCAGCTCAGGGAAGGAGTCAGCAGGCAGGGGAGGTGCAGCTCCCAAGAAGCTTCGTACAAAGGAGGATCCACTCAAGTCTCTACAGCGACACTTTCTTCTAGGATCTTCCCACAGAAGGAGACATCCCAAGCAGCAGGTTCTTAATAACCCCCCTCTGAACCCTTCCTTCCTTCAATGGAAAGCCTGGTGGAAAACAAGAAAAAAAAATCTGCAGTCACGGAAGTTTAGGGAAAAACAGTCTTTTGCAGAGCCAGAAAAGCTCATCTACCTTAAGGGGTGTTCGTTTGCTCATCCTAAACTCCACCAAAGGAGAGGTAAACTGCCCCTGAAAGGATGCTTCATAGCCTTCAAGTCAGTAAAGCTAACAGAAAACGGGCATTTTCATCCTTTGTCATGCCCCAAACCCGCTGACAGCAGGAGAAAACTCAGGGTCCCTAGACTTCCTCGATGCTAAATGCCCAAGACAGCTCTTCTAACCAGCACTTTGTGAAGAAGGACTTGCAGGAAACAGCCAGCAGCGATTTTCTCTAACCCTTGAGGAGCAGGGATGTGGGCAGAGCACAGTGCTATGAGGAAGCCACCTGATGGGGCTCCCCAGCTGGTGGGTAAGATTTTAAGGGCAGGAATGAGCACGCTGCAGCCAAATCTCCAGCTGTGGGTGTCTTGTACCAACCAGTCCCACCTCCTCATGTGTGACCAAACACATCAGTTTTGGCCCTGCCGAAACGACCAGGTCCCCATGCCCTGGGCTGCACCAATTACCCCAAACTGAGAGCCAGGCCACGGCCTTCCCCATCTCGAGGGACCTAGCCACTGCACTGTTCCTCCCGGACACTTTTCCCAGTAGGGTTAGTTGAGGGAAGGGAAGGACACTCAGCAAGCAAGGAGCCTGCACCACCTCCAAGAAAGCGTGGGTGATCTACAGAGAAATTTGACCAAGAACTACCTGTTAGAACACAAGCTTTTGCCCGGGCAGCTTTTACTGTCTGCATTTCTCACTTCCACAAGAGGTCCTTGAGACCCAGGACCAGCAAAGCCAGGAGTCAGTCCCATGGCTGTTGTTTCCTGCTGCCCTTAATTTCTCTGCTAAGTGCTTCTGGACCTGAAACTCATGCATGCTTCTCCCCGGTCTCCTCCACAGCTCCACCGTGATGCTGCAAGGCAACAGACATGAGCCCGCATCCTCTGATGCCCTCACTAGAGGCCAAATACCCTCCTTGACTCTTGAGAAGATGATGGAGAAAATTCTCCAGGAAGCCATTTCCACACAGATTTCAACAAGCAGCTGACTGGCAATACTCAGCATATCACCAACCTGAGAGCTTTCTGCGAGGAAACAACTAGCTTGTCGGATGAGGGCAGAGCAGTGGGTACTACTTGTCTTGACTTTAGTAAGGCTTTCCACACCGTCCCCCATAACATCCTCACAGACAGACTGTCCTGGTGTGGGAGATTCATGTCCCAGCTCCCTCACTCTTGCAGCTTATACCCTACCAAAAATGCAAGGAATGATTTGTATCAACATTTCTACAGCATAAGACAAGGTGGACAGCCCTGCTGAGAATCTGGGCCAATTATATGGGATGTGTCTAGACATCTATTTTATGATTTCTCTCTCCACCTTTCAAAATACAGAATGTTAACTACCATTAGTGCCACAACAGACACAGAAGAAAAAGCTTCCAGACTGAGAACTACTTTGGCATAGTATTTTGCCACCCCTTAGTAATGACACCTGAATGTTACTTGATTCTGCATTCAGCACAAACACATTCAAACGGAAATCAGCTACATATAAACATATAGATGCAAGTAATTCCCCAACAGCATGTAATGGGGGACTGCTCAGTAAATCAAACAGGTAAATTCACTTGAAAGTGCTCAAGTGTTTTTTTAGTGAGAGGCCACTGGGTGAGGTGATCAAGTTTGGGGAGGAACAAGTGTGGGGAGACAGAGGGAAAAGGGGATAAAAGGGGCCGGTGGCGTGTCAGGAGGTGGCTGGCCAGGCCATGTGCGCGGCCGTGCCCTGCGCCTGACCAGCCCAGGCCATCCCATCTCCTCACCCAGCTCCATCTCTCCCCATCCCTGGGGCAGGGCTCTCTGTGCTGTGGGCAGGGTGTGCGTGGAGGAGGTCCCAGGGCTGGTGCTGGGGGCACTGGGGCCGTGCGTCGACAGTGCCAGTGTTACAAGACAACCCTGGAAGCTCAGAAAGAATGTTCATGCTGTTTAAACTAGGCAGATTAGGATAACCCCTATCTCTATCTTCTGAAAAGAAGCATTCTTGAATCAAGGGCATCCTAGAACTGCTAAAGCCCTAAAAGAAACATTAAATCAAATTGGCAAAAGAATGGGAGGTCCATGTATCTCTAACTGAACTGTCCTCATTATACTACAAAAAATCATGCCCATAGGTCCAAAAGACCCGTGCCCAGGTGAAGACCCCTCCCCTGAGCATGCGTCCTAGTAAAATGGTGTGTAAGCAAAATTGTAATTGTATGTAAATCACTAACCAATCAGTGTAAAAGGGAAAGTTGCAAACTTTGCAATTTGTTTGTATAAATGCTCCTTGAGAAGCCGGGGTGGGGGTGTGTGCTTGATCTGTGGGAAAGCACCGAGCAGCCAGGCTTGCGCAACTCTGAAATAAAGAAGCAGAAGTCTCTCCTGAGTGTGTAATTATTGGCTTACTGCACACCGGGCAACGAATCTGCTTTTTGGAGAACAGTTTTCTGGCGACCCAAGTGGGACCCTCACTGTAAAGCCTTGCCTGGATCGTCTTGCCAGTTCCCGGCGGGGAGATGCTGCTCTTTGGACTCCAGTGTACAAAAGCGTAATTGGTAAGAATGTTCTTTTAAGGGTAATATGAAACAAGAAAAATAATGTAAGCTATTGGTCTCTGACTCAAATGTGTTAACGATGATGAAAGACAAAGAGAAAATACCTCGGTGTTGCTCTGCTTGTAGTATTGGGAAGAGATGTTTAAAAGTGGGTGATGAGGAAGAGGATGTACAATTATTGGTCCCTCCAGAAAGAGATCAAGATCGTGTCGATGCCAGAGATAAGGGAAGTGAGGCATGTAGCCCGATTGCAGGCAGAACTCGGGCTACTCAGGCTCCACAAAATCCTGTGATTCAGGCCCCACTGCGTCAAGCAGTAGGACCAGATGGAATGCCTGTATATGTGAAGGTCCCCTTTTCAACTACAGATTTAATGAATTGGAAGGAGTCTGCCAGGTCGTACCGAGAAAATCCAGAAAAGATGTATCAATCCTTTAAAATGATAATTGAGAGTCATAATGCAGACTGGCAGGATTTACAGGTGCTTTTAAATACTTGGCTTGCACCTGAGCAGAAGAGAATGGTATTAGACAAAGCTCGAGAGGAAAATGAAAGACAAAATGCTAGAGATGGCCGGAGCGCTTTATGCCGGCCCAAGAACCGGACTGGGATCAAAATACAGGGGCAGGCAGGTTAATGACTAAACAGCACCAACAGTTAATGTTATATGGGGTAAAGCATGCAGTACCTAGGCCCAAAAATATTGCAAAACTGTATCAAGTAGCGCAGGGTATGAATGAGCATCCCTCTGCATTTTAGGAGCGGTTATGTGAAACCGCCCGAAAATGGACAGACTTGGATCCCGAGGACGAAGAGAACAAGATGACTTTTACTACATTATTTGTAGGACAATCAGCACCAGGTATAAGGAGAAAGCTTCGGAAAATAGATGGTATGTCGCGGATGTCAATATCACAGTTAATAGAAATTGCATGAGAGGTGTACAATAACAGGGAAGAAGTAGAGAGAAAGGAAAAACAAAAGGAGAAACTGAAAGATAAGGGGCAAAATGCTGCAATCTTGGCAGCTGCATTTGCCCAGGCACAAACTTCCTCTCGGGGAAGGGGTTTTCTGAAAGGATAAGGACGTGGAAGAGGACATAGAGTAGGAGGGAATTTGGGAAATAGAATTTCACTGAGGAGAGATCAATGTGCGATTTGTAGGGAGAAGGGGCACTGGAAAAATGAGTGCCCGAAGAAACAATCAGATCATTGGAAACCTCAGTCTGTATCTGTATCTGTTCCAGAGGCAGGTTTGCTCACGACTGGTGCAGAAGATTCAGACTGACGGGGACCGGGGGTTGAGAAATTGGATTCCCCAGCTGAAGCCCTGGTTTCAGTAAAGCTGGGGAAGGAAACAGTTACTTTTTTAGTAGGCACTGGAGCAACATATTCAGTATGAAACAGCTGTAAGGCACCAATGAGTAAATTCTCTGTGCCACTAATTGGGGCCACAGGAAAGCAAGAGGTCAAACCTTTCTTTCAGCCAATTAAATGTAAAATAGGAAATAGAGTGTTAACACATGCATTCTTATATATGCCAGAATGCCCATTACCCCTAATGGGGAGGGATTTACTGAATAAAGTGGGGGCACAAATAACCTTTGATAAGAACAAAGTTAAGGTGCACATTCCACCAAATAATGCCTGGAAGACACAAGCATATATGTTACAGAAAGCACTGGATTCCAAACAGGTGGAGAGTGGACCAAGCAAAATTCCCTGCACAGTAATGGACGCAGTAGTCCCTTTTGCGTGGGCGACGGAGAAACCTGGAAGAGCCAAATGTGTAGAACCGGTAAAGGTGGAATTAAAACAAGGAACTGAATCAGTAGCGTGAAAACAGTATCCCATGAAGTTAGAGGCCCGTGTTGGACTGGAGCCTATAATTAATAATTTCTTAAAGTATGGACTGCTGCGAGAATGTCAGTCCCAGTACAATACTCCAATCCTGCCTGTTAAAAAAACACATTCACAAGAATACCATCTAGTACAGGATTTGCAAGCTATTAACCAGATAGTCATTGATGTGCACCCAGTGGTACCCAATCCATACACTTTGTTAACGATGATAAATGATCCAAATGTCTATTTTACAGTACTGGACTGGAAAGTCCTACAACGAGATGCAAAATGCAGTTGTGCTGGACAGTACTCCCGCAAGGATTCAAGAACAGCCCCACAATTTTTGGCAATGTACTTGCAAAAGAATTAGAATTATGGCAAGGTAAGAAAGATACCACTACCTTATTACAGTATGTGGACGCTATCTTATTGGGGGCAGACACGACTGAAGAATGTAGAGAAACAACCATCAGTTTATTAAATTTGGGGGGAACAGCAGGATATAGGGTGTCTCAGAAAAAAGTACAGATCATGAAGGAAAGCATAATCTATCTAGGATTTGAAATATCCCAGGGGAAAAGAAAATTAGGAATCAAAAGGAAAGATGCGATTTGTCAGATCACCCCCTCGAAATCAAAAAGAGAACTTAGGGGATTTTTAGGGATGGCTGGGTGGTGTGGCCTGTGGATACCTAATTTTGGATTAATGTCAGAGCCTTTATATGAAGCTGTTAAGGGGCCAGGAGACTTGCTGGAGTGGACTGCAGAGTGCCGAAAAGGATTTGATGAAATCAAGATTGCTCTCATGAGTGCTCCCGCATTAGGACTTCCAAAAATTGGAAAAGACCTGTGGCTTACTTTTCCAAACAATTGGATAAAGTGAGTGCAGGTGGCCAGGATGCCTGCGAGCAGTTGCAGCTGCTGTGATGTTAATACAAGAAGCACGAAAATTGACATTGGGAGAAAAGGTGACTGCTTATGTGCCACATGCTGTTGCAGCAGTTTTAGAACAGAAGGGGCATCATTGGTTATCCCCAGGTAGGATGGTGCAGTACCAAGCAGTAATACTTGAGCAAGAAGATGTAACCATGAAAGTGTCTAATACCCTTAATCCGGCATCTTTATTACCACTTCATGAAGAGGGGAAGTTGGCTCAAGACTGCCTGCAAACTACTGAGCGAGTATATTCCAGCTGTCCAGATTTCAGAGGTATTCCATTGCAGAATCTAGACTGGGAATTATTTACCGATGGGAGCAGTTTTATCCTAAAGGGAGAAAGAAGGGCTGGGTATGCTGTTGTCACCTTGGAAGAAGAAATCGAAGCAAGATCGCTACCAGCAAATCCATCCACCCAGAAAGCAGGACTGATTGCTTTAACTTCGGCTCTGGAATTATCAGAAGGGAAACGGACCAATGTGTTCACAGATTCCAAATATGCCTTTGGGGTTATACATGCCCATGGCACAATTGGGAAGGAAAGAGGATTGCTGTCTTCTCAAGGGAATCCTATAAAATACAGTAAGGAGATTATGGAACTACTCGAAGCAGTTAATAAACCCAAAGAAAGAGCAGTAATGTATTGCAAAGCACACCAATCCGGGCAGACTGACGTAGCTAAAGGGAACAAAAGAGCCGATGAGGCTGCAAAAAGGGTAGCATTATCCGTGTCGGTGGCAGCATTAGTTCCAGAGAGAACGTGAAAAATGGAAATTCCGGTATACACTGAAAAAGAAAATAAATTAGCAGAAATACTGCAATGCATAAAGACTTCCAAAGGATGGTGGTAACATCTACTGGACAAGGTGTGGTAACTTTGGCGATAATGAAGAAGCTGATGAAGCAAACACATGATAGTACCCACATGGGAGCCGAGGCATTGGTTGAAACAGTTGAAAGATTTGCTGTGGGAGTTAGTGTGTTACTAATTGCAAAGGGAATTACACAAAAATGTGAAATCTGTCTTAGAAATAATCCCATGATTCAGAAGAAGCGCCCCCCCCCCAAAGCCCCCCAGGGGAAGGAAAAAGGGGCTTCATGCCTGGGGATTCCTGGCAAACTGATTTTTCTGAATTACCAAGCTGTAATGGATATAAATATTTGTTGGTAATTGTTGCCACCTTTTCAGGATGGCCTGAGGCTTTCCCGTGCCGTACCAATAAAGCAAGGGAGGTAGTGAAAATGGTATTAAAAGAAATCCTACCAAGATTTGGGGTACCAGAAGGATTGTCTTCGGATAGGGGACCTCATTTTATAGCAGAAATAGTACAGGAGACCTCAAAAATACTACAAATTAAATGGGATTTACATACCCCCTGAAGGCCACAATCCAGTGGAAAAGTGGAAAGAATGAATCAAGCAATTAAGAGACAGAGAGGGAAATTGTGTCAGGAGACTCAGATGAAAGGGACTGATGTTTTACCTCTGGCATTATTAAGAATCAGAATAACCCCAAGGGTTAGGCAGAAAGTTAGTCCATCTAAGGGCGATCAAATTTTAAGTGACTATCTCTTGTCTATGGCAAAGGTTCTTCCTTCTCTCCGTAGGTACATCCAGTTAAGATCTCCTGTACTTTTAGATTCACCTGTACATTCATTCCAGCTTGGAGATCAAGTGTATCTTCGAACCTGGAAGGATGAGCCATTGATAGAAAAATGGAGAGGACCGTATCTTGTCCTACTAACAACAAATACTGCTGTGAAACTGCAGGGAATTGATTCCTGGATCCACTCCACCCGAGTGAAAGCAGGACCTCGAGAGATGTGGAAAGCTGAACGAGTCCAACCTTTCAAGTTAAAAATATATAAAGATATATGAGTTGTGTTAGAAGTGAATCAGTTTTAAATTTAGATTGTATTCAGGGAAAAATTGCTTTAATCTCTTTGTTAGGAATAGGGTTAATATTGTTGTTAGGGTCTCTGTGTAAAATGGATGTTCTCCTTAACAAACAACAGGGGAGAAATGTGGTGGTTAGTTTTTCTAGGTTACCCGAGCCAAAGGGAATCAGGAAGGATTTGGGGGTCAAAATCTTCATTTGGAAGTAATTATGAAATCTATGAAGATAGTTAACCAGATGGATGGTTGGGTGTGTCCCCACTTCCCTGAACATTCCAACAAGGGCTTCCCGCTGATTGGAGTGCCTCTTAAGTTTTCCTGTATGGAATTTATGAAACAGATAAGAAATGCTAGTGATCAAACGGAACATGATGAAACAACAGAACAGGAATGGCAAGTCCAGAGTGTGACAGGAGATTATTATCAATGTATCCGAAGGTGTAATAATAGTAATAAATGGTGGGAGAAAACTGTACCTTATGGAAAACAGCCGATCAACGGTACTGGAGCCATTAAGGCAGGGAGTTATGAAGATTGCTCTCGGATCCCTGCAATAGGTTATAAGTGGCCAAGTAAGGAACTAAATGGGTGGCGTGTTCCGAAAGGTAGTGGATGGTATTGGTTGTGTGGGAACAAGGCACGAAAAGTGCTACCTCCTAATTGGTCAGGGACATGGACTCTAGGGGCAATAATCCCTAATATTACTGTAACAAAAGAACTGAGTAACAAGAATCAAAAATCATGGTTAAGAACATTCATGAGGAGACAAAAGAGGGGCAATAATCCTTTAATAAAGCGACCTACTAGGTTTCATTCATTCGCAAGGTGGCTGTTTCCACCATTGGGAGTGAGTGAACTTGAAAAAGCAATAGTAAATATTTCAGCAGTTATTGAGCAAATAGGGAATAAAACCTCTGATGCCATTGCAGCTTTACAAGAGGAGGTTTCAGAAATTGCTAAAATAACCACCCAAAACAGAATGGCTCTAGATATGTTCTTGGCATCTCAGGGAGGAGTATGTACAGTAATAAATACTAGTTGCTGTGGATCAAAGCGGGAGAATTACTACCAATCTAAATGAAATCTGGAAGCAGACTGAAATCTTACATGGGGTTCAGAAAGATGATGCTTTCTTTCGGATTTGAAGAAACATGGAAATGGTTGACTTCCTGGTTCCCTGACGCAAGCTCATGGGTTAAAAAGCATTTAACAATTTTGGGAATGGTGTTATTAGTTTTTGTATGTGTCTATGTAGAGATTCAATGCATTTCTAGATGTTGTACAAAGCTAATAAGGGAAAAATTTTAAAAGGGTGAGACGAATATGAGAATGGTCATACAAGTCTCAAAGGGGGAACTGTTACAAGACAACCCTGGGAAGCTCAGAAAGAATGTTCATTCGGTTTTAACTAGGCAGATTAGGATAACCTCTATCTCTATTTTCTGAAAAGAAGCATTCTTTAAACAAGGGCATCCTAGAACTGCTAAAGCCCTAAAAGAAACATTACATCAAAATGTTTTATTTCTAGGTACATATTGCCAATTTGGCAAAAGAATGGGAGGTCCATGTATCTCTAACTGAACTGTCCTCATTATACTACAAAAAATCACGCCCATAGGTCCAAAAGACCTGTGCCCAGGTGAAGACTCCTCCCCTGAGCATGCATCCTAGTAAAATGGTGTGTAAGCAAAATTATAATTGTATGTAAATCACTAACCAATCAGTGTAAAAAGGAAAGTTGCAAACTTTGCAATTTGTTTGTATAAATGCTCCTTGAGAAGCCGGGCTGGGGGTGTGTGCTTGATCTGTGGGAAACCACCGAGCACCCAGGCTTGTGCAACTCTGAAATAAAGAAGCAAATGTCTCTCCTGAGGGTGCAATTATTGGCTTATTGCACACCGGGCAACGAATCCGCTTTTCGGACAACACCGGTACCCAGAGAGCCCGGACAGAGGGAGACCTGCCGTGCTGGGGCCAGAGCCGCAGCACATCCTGGGACAACGCAGCTCCCCGGGAGGAGGCAGAGCCGGTCCAGCCCCTCGGGCCGTGCCAGGCCCAGGCCTCCCCGCCTGGCCAGCAGCTCCTGCTGTGTCAGGGCAGGACCCGCCGCCTCCGTGGGGTGCACGGCTGCCCCGGAGAGCGGGGCCTCGTGACGCGCACGGCCCCTGTCCCAGCAGGCTGGTGCAGCGCGGCCGGGGCGCACAGGGCCCGGCTCCCCGGCGCTCCTGGCCCCACGCGCTGCCCCGCCACGGCCGCCCCAGCCGGCCTCCAGCCGCCTCCAGGGCCTGGGACTCCCTCCCCCAGGGCAGGCCGCGCCCCGCCCCTCTCCCCTGGCAACGGCACCCTGCTGGCTGCCGGGCACCTGGCTTCCTGCTTCCGGCCCCGCATCGCCTGGCAGCCGCACCCCATTGGCTGCAGGGCACGTGGTCTCCTCCCGCCTCCTGTCCCCCCCATGTTGCCTGGCAACCGTGGCCCTGCCCCTGCCAAGGGCTGCCCTGGGCTCTCCTGCCCTCCTGATACTGCCATAAAAACAAACAAACAAACAAACAAACAAACAAAACCCCTCCTTCTCCCTCCCACTGATTTTACCCCTCCAGCACGGTCCTCCCCGTCGTGCTGGCACTGGCATTTGATCCACTCTGCAGCAAGCTGGACTGCTGGGGAGCTGATCCCAGGTAACAGTGGGGAACTGCCGGTTTTCTGAAAAAGCTACCTGGGGAGGGAAGGAACCCTTGGTTTATACTTTATGCTTTTTCTAATTCCATTTCCTTCTTCAAGACCAAGGCCCATGATCATGCACGCTGATCAAGTTACAGTTCTGCCTGGCATTTTGCAGCAACGCGGTTTTCGGTCCTATTGCAGGAGGACTGTGCGGCAGCGCTGACATGACACAGTATTTCTCTCCACCCCGACCTTTGGCGCTGCCGCCACAGCAGCGACGCCCCAGCCCAGACCCGTGCCCCGGCCCCACGTGGCACCATGTCGCACTACCCCGGCCCGGCCTGGCCCCAGCTGCCTGCTCCTGCCGCCCTGGGCAGGGACGGGCCGCTGGAGCCAGTATGTGACGGCTGCAGTGATCGCCTCCGGGCCAAGGTGCCCAGCCCGTGCCTGGGCCAGCCCCACGTCCTCCTGGGGCAGAGCAGTTCCCCATCCTACCTGGGCCCAGGGTGCCCAGCACCAGCCTGGCCCCGGCAAGGACCTGGCACACAGCGGGTCCAGAGTGGGGACGGGCACATGGCTGCCCTGGGGTGAGCGCCTGGCACATGGCTGGCCCTGGCGATGGGCACAGACCCATCACAGCCCAGTGACAGTCCCCGGCTGTTGGCAGACGTGGCGGGGCTGTTGGCAGCAGTGGGAGATGCCTGGCCCCACAGGGGAGACCCTGCGGGATGGCCTGAGCCCCGGACTACATTGGGCACAGCACCATCCTCTCGCTGCGTGGCAATCCATTGCCAAAATCCCTAGGGAGGGCGTCCCCCTGTGACAGCTGCATCTGGAAGGACGGGAGACCTGTTTGAAGAAGGCTGAGGGCTCCTGCAGCTCCTGCTGGGCTCTGGAGAGGCTTCCAGAAACACCTGTGCTGGAAATGAATCCTTGGACTTTTCCTCAGCTCCCAGTGGCTTGCTGTCTGGGAGACCAGCCACTGCCTCCCGCTCCTTCCTGCTGGATCTCCTTGTACCTCCAGAGCAGCAGAGCAGGCTTTGAGCTCAGGAACACATTGTGGATGTCCCATGGCAGGATCTGCATGCCCTAATGCCTCTGTTTCAGATCCAG
>NW_026991420.1:0-47969 GCF_036370855.1 Dromaius novaehollandiae
CCCCGGTGCACGGTCCCCCCCCCCCCCCCCCGATCTCCCCCCCCCGGTCCCCTCACACTCCCCCGGTTCCCCTCACCCCCCCCCGGTGCCCCCGGTTCCCTCACAGCCCCCCCACCGGTTCCCCTCACCCCCCCCCGATCCCCCCCCCCGGTTCCCCTCACAGCCCCCCCCGGTGCTCGGCCCCCCCCCCGGTGCCCGGTCCCTCCCCCGATCTCCCCCCCCCGGTCCCCTCACAGCCCCCCCCCCGGTTCCCCTCACACCCCCCTCACCCCCCCCCGGTTCCCCTCACCCCCCCTCACCCCCCCCCGCCCCCCCCGCTCACCCGCGCCATCTTGGACGAGTAGGGGTCCTCGAAGAGCGCCCAGACGCGCGGCTGCCACCGCCGCCAGCGCCCGCCGGGCCGCGCCTCCTCCAGGCCCCTCCGCCGCGGCCCCTCCGCCGCCGCCCCGCCGCCGCCGCCCCCCGCCGCCGCCTCGGGGCCCTCGAAGCTGTCGAGCGCCTCCTCGGCGTCGCGGTGCTGGCGGTAGTTCATCCAGCAGCAGGCCTCCACGTCCGTCTCGTCGATGCCCCAGAAGGCCAGCTCCTCCTCGAAGAGCGGCCCGCACACGTCGGCCGGGCAGTGCAGCTTCCCGGTGCGGTAGTAGTTGAGCACGTAGGCGAACACGGCCGGGTGCCGGTCGAAGAAGAACTCGCCCAGCGCCGCGTCGTAGTCGAAGCGGGCGGCGGCGTCGGGCTCGGCCAGCCCGGCCAGCCGGGTGCCCGGCAGCGTCTGCAGCGTGCTGCGGTACGTCTCGTGCCGCACGCCGCCCACGTTGATCACCACCTTGTCGCGCTCCGCGTGCCACCCCATGGCGATGGCGATCGCGACCGCGACCGCGATCGCGACCGGGCCGGCGGCGGCGGCGGCGGCGGCTGCCGCATGTCGCGGCCGCGGGGCTCGAACCCGCGGCGCCGCCGGCTGCAGCGCGCTGCTGCTGCCGCCGCCGCCGCCGCCCCGCCCCCGCGCCGCGCCGGCCACGCCCACGAGAGGCGGAGGCCACGCCCACGAGGGGCTCAGGCCACGCCCACTCCCGGCCGAGGCCACGCCACCACGCGGCCGAGGCCACGCCCGCTCCCGCCCCAGGGCACGCCCACGAGGGGCTCAGGCCACGCCCACTCCCGGCCGAGGCCACGCCACCACGCTGCGTGGGACACGTCTGCTCCCGCCCCGGGGCACGCCCACTCCCGCCCCAGGGCACGCCCACGAGAGGCCGAGGCCACGCCCGCTCCCGCCCCAGGGCACGCCCACGAGGGGCTCAGGCCACGCCCACTCCCGGCCGAGGCCACGCCACCACGCTGAGCGGGACACGCCCGCTCCCGCCCCAGGGCACGCCCACTCCGGGCGCAGGCCACGCCCACTCCCCCTCGAGAACACGCCTGTCCCAAGGTGAGGGCACGCCCCCTGCCGGCCCCCCCCCCGCCCCGAGGCCAAGGCACGCCCACCCCAGGCTAAGACCTGCCCCCCGAGGGAAGACACGCCCCCTGAGGCCAAGACACGCCCCCCGAGGCCAAGGCACGCCCACCCCAGGCTAAGACCTGCCTCCCGAGGGAAGACACGCCCCCTGAGGCCAAGGCACGCCCCTCCAAGGACAAGACACGCCCCCTGAGGCCAAGGCACGCCCCCAAGGCCAAGGCACGCCCCCCCCGAGGCCAAGACACGCCCACACCAGGCTGCAGACACGCCCCTACCACCGCCTTTGGACACGCCCCCACACCTTTGGACACGCCCACCCTGCCGGCTGTGCTCACGCCCCCCTGCCCGAGGACACGCCCCCACAGTGAGGACAGGCCACGCCCCTCCACCCTTACGTCACCAGGCCACGCCTCTCAGTGGAGAGGCCACGCCCCCTCGCGGGGAGGGGTGGGGGGGATGGCGGGAACTGGGAGAACTGGGGGGGACTGGGGAGAATTGGGGGGACTGGGGGGGACTTGGAGAACTAGGGGAAACTGGGAGGAACTGGGGGGAACTGGGGGGGACTCAGGGAACTGGGTGGCACTGGGGGGGACTTGGAGAACTAGGGGGAACTGGGGGGACTGAGGCACACTGGGGGAACTGGGGGGAACTGGGAGATTTTGGGGGAACTGGGTGGCACTAGGGGGGACTGGGAGAACTGGGAGGAACTGGGAGGGACTGAGGAAAGTGGGGAGAACTTAGGGGGAACTGGGAGATATTGTGGGAACTGGGTGGCACTGGAGGGGACTGGGGGGAACTGGGAGGGACTGGGGCTGTTCTGCCGGGGGGGTCCGGGGCCCCCCGAAGCAGCGGCTTTACTGGAGCTTCCCGAGAGCAGCCGGGGGCCCAGGCGTCTGGGGGGGGGCAGGTCCCCAGCACACCTGGGCCCCCAGTGCCCACACCCACACCCTGCCCTGGGGGGGGGGCAGGGGGCAGGTGGGGCTATGGGGCAGTTGGGGGGGCTATGGGGCAGGTAGGGGGCAGTTAGAGGGGGCTATGGGGCGGGGGGGCAGTTGGGGAGCTATGGGGCAGGTGGGGGGCAGTTAGAGGGGCTATGGGGCAGGTAGGAGCAGTTGGGGGCTATGGGGCAAATGGTGGGCTATGGGGCAGGTAAGAGGCAGTTAGGGGGCAGTTAGGGAGCCTATGGGGCAGGTGGGGGGCTATGGGGCAGGTGGGGGCAATTAGGGGGGCTGTGAGGCAGTTGGGGGCATTTGGGGCTATGGGGCAGATAAGGGGCAGTTAAGGGGGCTATGGCGCAGTTGGGGGGCAGTTAGAGGGGCTATGGGGCAGGTAGGGGGCTATGGGGCAGATAGAGGGCAGTTGGGGAGCTATGGGGCAGGTGGGGGGCAGGTAGGGGGCTATGGGGCAGGTAGGAGGGATATGAGGCAGGTGGGGGGCAATAGGGCAGTTGCAGGAGCTATGGGGCAGGTGGGGGGGCCAATGGGGCAGGTGAGAGGCTATGGGGCAGGTTGTGGCTGCCGAGGGGCAGCTATCAGGCAGGTAGGGGGGCACTTATGGGTCTCTGGGGGCAGTTAGGGGGCAGGGGGGCAGTTCTGCATCCTGGGGGGGCAGTTATGGAGCAGTTGGGGGTCCCGGGGGGCAGTTGGGGGTCTAGGGGGGGGCAGGTGTGGGTCCAGGGGGGGCAGTTAGGGATCCAGGGGGGCAGTTGTAGGTCCCGGGTGGCAGTTGTGGGTCTCGGGGGGGGCAGTTGGGGTCCCGGGGGGCAGCTGTGGGTCCGGAGGGGCAGTTGGGGGGCAGTTGGGGGTCCGGGGGGGCAGTTGGGGGGCAGCCGTGGGGCACTCGCCTGTCCAGGCAGAAGGGCCCTCGGCCAAGGTCTGGCAGCGGGAGCGGCGGCGGCTCCCCCCGGCGCCCCCCCACTGCGGGGGGGATGTGGGGCAGGTGGGGGGCAGGTGGGGGGCACATGTGGGGCAGGGACCCCGACATGCCACCGCAGGCCCGGGGGCAGGGGGACCCGGGGGGGGGACTTGGGGGTCCCGGGGGGAACATGGGGGGACTTGGGGGTCCCAAGGGGGCACTTGGGGGTCCCGGGGGGGTTGGGGGGGTCCGGGTGCCCCCCGCCCCCCCCATCCCCGGCGGGGCCCCGGCGTCCGGCGCCCGCGCTCCCCTCAGCGACAGCGCGCGGCGGCACCGCCGGCAGGAGGCGCCCGAGCGCGGGGCCGCGCCGCGCCCCCATTGGCCACCGCCGCCCCGCCCCGCGCTCCCATTGGCCGCCGCCGCCCCGCCCCGCCTCCGCGGAACCCGCCCCCGCAGGACCCGCCCCCTCCCGCCTGTGCCGCGCCCCCATTGGCTCCCGCCCTGCGCCGCGCCCGCCCTCATTGGCTCCCACCGCGGGGGGACACGCCCCCTCCCGGGTGGGCGGGGCAAATGAGACCCGGGGTGACCCCAGGGCTGGGGGGGTGTGTGGCTGCGCTTGACCCCCGGTGACCCCTGACCTCCCGATGACCCCTGACCCCCCGGTGACCCCTGACCCCCCCGATGACCCCTGCCCCCCGGGGGCCCAGGCGTCCAGGCACAGCAGCCGCCATCGAAGCTCCTTTATTGGGGCCGGGGGGGGGGACGGAGACGGGGCCCCAGCCCCACGCGGGGGGAGGGGAGGGGCCGCCCCACGGCTGCCCGCGCCGGGGGCCGAGCTGGGGGGCTGAGCCCGGAGCTGGGGGGCAGAGCCGGGGGGCTGAGCCTGGGGCTGAGCCTGGAGCCGTGGGGCTGAGCCTGGAGCTGTGGGGCTGAGCCTGGAGATGTGGGGCTGAGCCCGGAGCTGTGGGGCTGAGCCTGGAGCCGGGGGGCTGAGCCCGGAGCTGTGGGGCTGAGCCCGGAGCTGGGGGGCTGAGCCCGGAGCTGTGGGGCTGAGCCCGGAGCTGGGGGGCAGAGCCTGGAGCCGTGGGGCTGAGCCCGGAGCTGTGGGGCTGAGCCCGGAGCCGTGGGGCTGAGCCCGGAGCTGGGGGGCAGAGCCTGGAGCCGTGGGGCTGAGCCCGGAGCTGTGGGGCTGAGCCCGGAGCCGTGGGGCTGAGCCTGGAACTGTGGGGCTGAGCCTGGAGATGTGGGGCTGAGCCTGGAGCCGTGGGGCTGAGCCTGGAGATGTGGGGCTGAGCCTGGAGCCGTGGGGCTGAGCCTGGAGCCGGGGGGCTGAGCCTGGAGCCGTGGGGCTGAGCTGTGGGGCTGAGCCCGGAGTTGTGAGGCTGAGCCTGGAGTTGTGGGGCTGAGCCTGGAGCTGAGCCTGGAGTTGTGGGGCTGAGCCTGGAGCCGTGGGGCAGAGCCTGGAGATGTGGGGCTGAGCCTGGAACTGTGGGGCTGAACCTGGAGATGTGGGGCTGAGCCTGGAGCCGTGGGGCAGAGCCTGGAGATGTGGGGCTGAGCCTGGAGCTGGGGGGCTGAGCCTGGAGCTGGGGGGCAGAGCCGTGGGGCTGAACCTGGAGCCGTGGGGCTGAGCCTGGAGCTGTGGGGCTGAGCCTGGAGCCGTGGGGCTGAGCTGTGGGCTGAGCCTGGAGCCGTGGGGCTGAGCCTGGAGTTGTGGGGCTGAGCCTGGAGCCGTGGGGCTGAGCCTGGAGATGTGGGGCTGAGCCTGGAGCCGGGGGGCTGAGCCTGGAGTTGTGGGGCAGAGCCTGGAGCTGTGGGGCTGAGCTGGGCGGCTGATCTGTGGGGCAGAGCCCGGAGCTGTGGAGCGGAGCCGTGGGGCTGATCCCAGAGCCGTGGGGCTGAGCCTGGAGCTGTGGGGCTGAGCCGTGGGGCTGAGCCTGGAGCCGTGGGGCTGAGCCTGGAGCTGTGGGGCTGAGCCTGGAGTTGTGGGGCTGAGCCTGGAGTTGTGGGGCAGAGCCATGGGGCTGAGCCTGGAGCCGTGGGGCTGAGCCTGGAGTTGTGGGGCTGAGCCTGGAGCTGTGGGGCAGAGCCGTGGGGCTGAGCCTGGAGTTGTGGTGCTGAGCCATGGGGCTGAGCCTGGAGCTGTGCCCGGAGCTGTGGGGCTGAGCCTGGAGTTGTGGGGCTGAGCTGGGGGGCTGAGCCTGGAGCCGTGGGGCTGAGCCGTGGGGCAGAGCCTGGAGCTGTGGGGCTGAGCTGGGCGGCTGATCTGTGGGGCAGAGCCCGGAGCTGTGGAGCAGAGCCGTGGGGCTGATCCCAGAGCCGTGGGGCTGAGCCTGGAGCTGTGGGGCAGAGCCCGGAGCCGGGGGGCTGAGGCCCAGCGAGCACCATGGGGCTGCAATGGGGCCGCCCCACGGCTCCCCCCTGCGCCGTGGGGCCGAGGCTGGAGTGCTGGGGCTGCCGTGGGGCTGGGGGATGCCGCTGTGGGGCAGCCCCATGTGCCTCTGCCATGGGGCTGCCCCACATGCCCATGCCCCAGGGCCAGGCGAGCAGGCACTGTGGGGCTGAGACTTGCTGTGGGGCTGGATCCCAGTGCCGTGGGGCTGGGGCTTGCTTGTGGGGCAGCCCCATGTCCCCCCACCCCGAGGCTGGGCGAGCAGGCCCCACAAGGCCATGGGGCTCGCCGTGGGGCTGGGGGACACTGCCGTGGGGCAGCCCCACATCCCCCTGCCATGGGGCAGCCCCACATCTCCACGCCCCAGGGCCAGGCGAGCAGGCACCATGGGGCTGGGGCTCGCCGTGGGGCTGGGGGACACTGCCGTGGGGCAGCCCCACATCCCCCTGCCATGGGGCAGCCCCACATCTCCACGCCCCAGGGCCAGGCGAGCAGGCGCCATGGGGCTGGGGCTCGCCGTGGGGCTGGGGGACACTGCCGTGGGGCAGCCCCACATCCCCCTGCCATGGGGCAGCCCCACATCTCCACGCCCCAGGGTGGGCGAGCAGGCGCCATGGGGCTGGAGGATGCCCCTGTGGGGCAGCCCCACATCCCCCCGCCATGGGGCAGCCCCACGTCCCCGCACCGCAAGGCCGGGCGAGCAGGTGCCATGGGGCGCCGTGGGGCTGGGGGATGCCATGGGGCAGCCCCACGTCCCCGCACCCCAGGGCCGGGCGAGCAGGCGCCACAGGGCCGCGGGGCAGCGCCGTGGGTCGTCGCGGCCGCCGTGGGGCCGGCGCCGTGGGGCAGCGTCGCCGTGGGGCTGGCGGCGGGGCGGCGGCGCGGCGGCGCGGCGCCGGGCGGCCTAGCGGGGCTGGGGGCCGCCGTGGGGCAGGGCGGCCGCCGTGGGGCCGGCGCCGTGGGGCAGGGCGGCCGCCGTGGGGCTGGCGGGGGCCGGGGGGCGGCGGATGTTGGCGCGGTCGCGGGCGGCCTCGGCCTCCTCGTCGTAGCGCTCCTCCTCCTCGGTCTCGCTGTGCCGCGGGCTCGAGTGTCGCGACAGCGACGGCGACGGCGGCACCGACGCCGGCCGCGGGAACCGGAACCCCGGCGCCTGCCGCCACGCGGGGCCCAGGCGTCCGGGAGGGGCCCAGGCGTCCGGGGGGGGGCCAGGTGTCCGGGGGACCCAGGAGCCACCACCCTCCCAGGGGGCCCAGGCGTCCGGGGGGAGCAGCACCCACCACCCTCCCAGGGGGCCCAGGCGTCCGGGAGGGGCCCAGGCGTCCGGGGGGGGCCCAGGTGTCCGGGGGACCCAGGAGCCACCACCCTCCCAGGGGGCCCAGGCGTCCAGGGGGGCCCAGGTGTCCAGGGGACCCAGGAGCCACCACCCTCCCAGGGGGCCCAGGTGTCCGGGAGGGGCCCAGGCGTCCGGGGGGAGCAGCACCCACCACCCTCCCAGGGGGCCCAGGCGTCCGGGGGGGGCCCAGGTGTCCGGGGGGAGCAGCACCCACCACCCTCCCAGGGGCCCAGGTGTCCAGGGAACCAGGAGCCATCCCCATCCCAGGAGGGCCCAGGCGTCCGGGAGGGGCCCAGGCGTCCGGGAGGGGCCCAGGTGTCCGGGGGGGCCCAGGTGTCCGGGGAACCAGCACCCACCGCCCTCACAGGGGGCCCAGGTGTCCGGGGGGCCCAGGCGTCCGGGAGGGGCCCAGGCGTCCCGTGGGGGGGGGGGGTCCGGGAGGGGCCCAGGCGTCCCGGGGGGGAGGGGGGGGCAGAGGGGCCCAGGCGTCCCGGGGTTGGGGGGTCCGGGAGGGGCCCAGGTGTCCGGGGGGCCCAGGTGTCCGGGAGGGGCCCAGGCGTCCCAGGGTTGGGGGTCAGGGAGGGGCCCAGGTGTCCCGTGGGGGGGGGTCCGGGAGGGGCCCAGGCGTCCGGGCGCTCACCGCCGCCGCCTCGGGGGGTTCGTAGGTGAAGCTCTCGGGGAAGGCCCGGGCCAGCGCCATGCGGCGCGCCAGCGTGTAGTACTGCCGGGTCAGGGGTCAGGGGTCACGGGGGGTCACGGGGGGTCAGGGGGGGTCAGGGGTCACGGCCCCTGCCCTGGCCCCCGCCCCCCTCCCCCCCCCCCGCTTCCCCTGCGGTCGCGCTGCCGCCCCCCAAAATGCCCCGATTTTGCCCCAAATCCCCCCCCCGGGACCCCCCCCAGGGACCCCCAGGAGCCTCTAGGGACCCCCAGGACCCCCCCAAACCCCCCCGGGACCCCCCCAACCCCCCCGGGACCCCCCGTCCCTGGTACTTGCCGTCGAGCAGGTCGCAGAGGCGCTCGGTGCGGTTGCGCTGCCGCCCCCAAACCGCCCCGTTTTCACCCCAAACCGCCCTGAGCCCCCCCAGGGACCCCCAGGACCCCCCTGGGACCCCCCCAGACTCCCCCAGGACCCCTGTGACCCCCCCGGGCCCCCCCAGCCGCCCCCAGCCCAGGTACTTGCCGTCGAGCAGGTCGGAGAGGCGCTCGGTGCGGTTGCGCTGCCGCCCCCAAACCGCCCCCAAACCGCCCCGTTTTCACCCCAAATCCCCCCAGGACCCCCCAGGGACCCCCAGGACCCCCCCAGGCCCCCCCCGGGCCCCCCCGGGACCCACCCGTCCCAGGTACTTCCAGTCGAGCAGGTCGGAGAGGCGCTCGGTGCGGTTGCGCTGCACGATGCGCTGCCGCCGGCTCTGCTGGCAGAAGCCGTACAGGAAGGCCGTCAGCTGCGCGCACGACTCGTCGGGGCCCCGGAAGCGCCGGTCCACGATGTAGATGCCTGCGGGCGCCGCGTCAGCCCCCCCGCCGACACCCCCCCCCCAAGGGGCCCAGGCGTCCGGGCATGGAACCCCCCCCACCACGGACCCAGGCCACCGGGGATGCCACCCCCCCACCAAAGGGCCCAGGCGTCCGGGCACGGAACCCCCCCAACGGGGACCCAGTCGTCCTGGGGACCCCCCCCCACCAAGGGGCCCAGGCGTCCGGGCATGGAACCCCCCCCCCCAAGGGGCCCAGGCGTCCGGGCACAGAACCCCCCCACCGGGGACCCAGGCGTCCGGGGAACCCTCAAGGGCCCAGGCGTCCGGGCACGGAACCCCCCCCCACCGGGGACCCAGGCGTCCGGGGAACCCTCAGGGGCCCAGGCGTCCGGGCATGGAACCCCCCCCACCACGGACCCAGGCCACCGGGGATGCCACCCCCCCACCAAGGGGCCCAGGCGTCCGGGCACGGAACCCCCCCCACCGGGGACCCAGGCGTCCAGGGGACCCCCCCCCCAAGGGGCCCAGGCATCCGGGCACGGAACCCCCCCACCGGGGACCCAGGCGTCCAGGGAACCCTCAAGGGCCCAGGCGTCCGGGCACGGAACCCCCCCCACCAAGGGGCCCAGGCGTCCGGGCACGGAACACCCCCCCACCGGGGACCCAGGCGGCCGGGGAACCCTCAGGGGCCCAGGCGTCCGGGCATGGAACCCCCCCCCCAAGGGGCCCAGGCGTCCGGGCATGGAACCCCCCCCACGGGGACCCAGGCGTCCGGGGCTCCATCCCCCCGCAAGGGGCCCAGGCGTCCTGGGGACCCCCCACCCAAGGGGCCCAGGCGTCCGGGCACGGAACCCCCCCACGGGGACCCAGGCGTCCGGGGAACCCTCAGGGGCCCAGGCGTCCGGGGGGCCCAGGCGTCCGGGATCCCCCCTCCCCCAGGGGGCCCAGGTGTGTGGGGGGCCCAGGCGTCCGGCATCCCCCCTCCCCAGGGGGGCCCAGGCGTCCGGGGAAACCCAGGCGTCCAGGACCCCCCCCAGGGGCCCCAGGCGTCCGGGGGGCCCAGGCGTCTGGGATCCCCCCTCCCCCCCATGGGGGGCCCAGGCGTGCAGGGGGCCCAGGCGTCCGGGATCCCCCCTCCCCCGGGGGGGCCCAGGCGTGCGGGGGGCCCAGGCGTCCGGGATCCCCCCTCCCCAGGGCGGCCCAGGTGTGCGGGGGGCCCAGGCGTCCGGGATCCCCCCTCCCCAGGGGGGCCCAGGCGTGCGGGGGGCCCAGGCGTCCGGGATCCCCCCTCCCCAGGGGGCCCAGGCGTCCGGGGGGCCCAGGCGTCCGGGCTCACCGTAGGCCGAGGGGTCGGCGATGTGCTCCTCCATGAAGCAGCCGAAGCCCGAGAGGTTGGTGGAGACGCTGGGGATGCCCATGACGGTGCACTCGGCTGGGGGGGGGGTCAGTCAGCCGGGGCCCAGGCGTCCGGGAGGGGCCCAGGCGCCCGGGAGGGACCCAGGAGTCCGGGAGGGGCCCAGGCGTCCGGGAGGGGCCCAGGCAACCGGGCACCTCCGCAGCCGGCAGGGCCCAGGCGTCCGGGCCGCCCCCGCGGGCCGCCCAGGTGTCCGGGATCCCCCCTTTCCACAGGGGCCCAGGCGTCCGGGCCGGGCTGGGCGGGGGCCCAGGCGTCCGGGTGGGGGCCCAGGCGTCCGGGAGGGGGCCCAGGCGTCCGAGGGGCCCCGGCGTCCGGGCTCACCGGGCGTGTAGCCCCAGGGCTCATAGTAGGAGGGGAAGACGCCCAGGTGGCAGCCACGGGGGACGGGGCCCAGGCGTCCGGGCCGGGCTGGGAGGGGGCCCAGGCGTCCGGGCGGGGGCCCAGGCGTCCGGGAGGGGGCCCAGGCGTCCGGGCAGGGGCCCAGGCGTCCGAGGGGCCCCGGCGTCCGGGCTCACCGGGCGTGTAGCCCCAGGGCTCGTAGTAGGAGGGGAAGACGCCCAGGTGGCAGCGACAGGGGAGGGGGCCCAGGTGTCCGGGCCGGGCTGGGAAGGGGCCCAGGCGTCCGGGCGGGGGCCCAGGCGTCCGGGAGGGGGCCCAGGCGTCCGGGCAGGGGCCCAGGCGTCCGAGGGGCCCCGGCGTCCGGGCTCACCGGGCGTGTAGCCCCAGGGCTCGTAGTAGGAGGGGAAGACGCCCAGGTGGCAGCGACAGGGGAGGGGGCCCCGGCGTCCGGGCCGGGCTGGGAGGGGGCCCAGGCGTCCGGGCAGGGGCCCAGGCGTCCGAGGGGCCCCGGCGTCCGGGCTCACCGGGCGTGTAGCCCCAGGGCTCGTAGTAGGAGGGGAAGACGCCCAGGTGGCAGCCACGGGGGACGGGGCCCAGGCGTCCGGGCCGGGCTGGGAGGGGGCCCAGGCGTCCGGGCGGGGGCCCAGGCGTCCGAGGGGCCCCGGCGTCCGGGCTCACCGGGCGTGTAGCCCCAGGGCTCGTAGTAGGAGGGGAAGACGCCCAGGTGGCAGCGACAGGGGAGGGGGCCCAGGCGTCCGGGCCGGGCTGGGAGGGGGCCCAGGCGTCCGGGCGGGGGCCCAGGCGTCCGGGAAGGGGCCCAGGCGTCCGAGGGGCCCCGGCGTCCGGGCTCACCGGGCGTGTAGCCCCAGGGCTCGTAGTAGGAGGGGAAGACGCCCAGGTGGCAGCGACAGGGGAGGGGGCCCAGGCGTCCGGGCCGGGCTGGGAGGGGGCCCAGGCGTCCGGGCGGGGGCCCAGGCGTCCGGGAGGGGGCCCAGGCGTCCGAGGGGCCCCGGCGTCCGGGCTCACCGGGCGTGTAGCCCCAGGGCTCGTAGTAGGAGGGGAAGACGCCCAGGTGGCAGCGACAGGGGAGGGGGCCCAGGCGTCCGGGCCGGGCTGGGAGGGGGCCCAGGCGTCCGGGCGGGGGCCCAGGCGTCCGGGAGGGGGCCCAGGCGTCCGAGGGGCCCCGGCGTCCGGGCTCACCGGGCGTGTAGCCCCAGGGCTCGTAGTAGGAGGGGAAGACGCCCAGGTGGCAGCCGCGCACGAACTCCTCGTAGTCGACGGGCAGCAGCGGGCTGGTCGACGACAGGAACTCGGGGTGGAAGATGATCTGGGGGGGGGACGGGAGGCGTCACCCCCCCGGACACGGGACCCCCCCGGACACGGGACCCCCCCAACCCCCTCCGTATCCCCCCCCGGAGCCCCCCCAGGACCCTCAGGACCCCCAAACCTCTCTGAGCCCCCCCAGATCCCTCCCAGAGCCCCCCCAGGACGCCCCAGAGCCCCCCCAGACCCCCAGGAGCCCCCCAGAGCCCCCCAAGATCCCCCCAGAGTCCCCCAGGACCCCCAAATGCCTCCAGGACCCCCCCAGAGCCCCCCCAGACACTCTGGACCCCCCCAGAGCCCCTCAAGATCCCCTCAGAGCCCCCCAAACCCTCCTGGAGCCCCCCCGGACCCCCAAGATGTCCCCAGGACCCCCAGAGACCCCCCAGGACCCCCAGCAGGACCCCCAGGACCCCCAATATCCCATGATCCCCTCCTATTCCTCCCAGACCCCCCAGGAGCCCCTCAATATCCCCCCAGGACCCCCCCAGAGCCCCCCAGGACCCCCCATGAGCCCCCTCAGACCCCCAGGACCCCCCCAGGACCCCCAAAGTCCCCCAGGACCCCCAAGAGCCCCCCATGATCCCCTCCCATCCCTCCTAGAGCCCCCCCAGGACCCCCAATATCCCCCCAGGACCCCCAAGACCCCCCCAGGACCCCCAATATCCCCCCAGGGCCCCCCCGGACCCCCAAGACACCCCCCAGGACCCCCAATATCCCCCCAGGACCCCCTGAGCCCCCCAGGACCCCCGAAATCCCCCCAGGACCCCCAGCAGGACCCCCAGGACCCCCAGAGCCCCTCAGGACCCCCGATATCCCCCCAGGACCCCTCCCCAGACCCCCAGGACCCCCCCCAGGACCCCCAATATCCCCCCAGGACCCCCCGAGCCCCTCAGGACCCCCGATATCCCCCCAGGACCCCTCCCCAGACCCCCAGGACCCCCAGCAGGACCCCCAATATCCCCCCACAACCCCCCAAGCCCCTCAGGACCCCCGATATCCCCCCAGGACCCCCCCGGACCCCCAAGACCCCCCCCAGCACCCCCCGAGCCCCCCAGGACCCCCGATATCCCCCCAGGACCCCCAGCAGGACCCCCGAGACCCCCTCCCAGGACCCCCCAGGACCCCCAGCAGCCCCCCCCGGCCCCCCCCTTGGCGGCGGCACCTTGACGCGGTCGCTGCTGCTGTTGAAGAGCCCGACGCGGCGGATGGTGGTGAGGATGGGGTCCGTGGCGTCGTCCAGCATGTTGTGCGTGCACACCGGCGGGAAGGACTGCCGCTGCGGGCCCAGGCGTCCCGCGGGGCCCAGGCGTCCGGGGGGCCGCCCTGCCCCCGCCCGGCCCCGCCCCCAGGGACCCAGGTGTCCGGGGGGCCCAGGCGTCTGGGGGGGTCTGCGCTATCCCCGCCCGGCCCAGCCCCAAGGGACCCAGGTGTCCGGGGGGCCCAGGTGTCCGGGGGGCCCAGGCGTCCGGGGGTCCGCGCTATCCCCGCCCGGCCCAGCCCCAAGGGACCCAGGTGTCCGGGGGGCCCAGGCGTCCAGGAGCACCCACACTACCCCCACCCAGCCCAGCCCCAAGGGACCCAGGTGTCCGGGGGGCCCAGGCGTCCGGGGGGCCCAGGCGTCCGGGGGTCTGCACTATCCCCGCCTGGCCCCACCTCAAGGGACCCAGGTGTCCGGGGGGCCCAGGTGTCCGGGGGGCCCAGGCGTCCAGGAGCACCCACACTACCCCCACCCAGCCCAGCCCCAAGGGACCCAGGTGTCCGGGGGGCCCAGGCGCCCGGGGGGCCCAGGCGTCCGGTGCCAGAGGGGCCCAGGCGTCCGGGGACCAGAAGGGCCCAGGCATCCGGGGACCAGAAGGGCCCAGGCGTCCGGCCGCCAGAAGGGACCCAAATGTCTGGTGCCAGAAGGGCCCAGGCATCCGGGTGCCAGAGGGACCCAGGCGTCCGGGGACCAGAAGGGGCCCAGGCGTCCGGGGACCAGAAGGGCCCAGGCGTCCGGATGCCAGAAGGGACCCAAATGTCTGGTGCCAGAGGGGCCCAGGCGTCCGGGTGCCAGAGGGGCCCAGGTGTCCGGGAACCAGAAGGGGCCCAGGTGTCCGGGTGCCAGAGGGGCCCAGGCGTCCGGGGACCAGAAGGGACCCAGGCATCCGGGTGCCAGAGGGGCCCAGGCGTCCGGGGACCAGAAGGGGCCCAGGCGTCCGGGTGCCAGAAGGACCCAGGCGTCCGGGTGCCAGAAGGGACCCAAATGTCTGGTGCCAGAGGGGCCCAGGCATCCGGGTGCCAGAAGGGCCCAGGCATCCGGGGACCAGAAGGGGCCCAGGCATCCGGGTGCCAGAAGGGCCCAGGCGTCCGGGGACCAGAAGGGGCCCAGGCGTCCGGGTGCCAGAGAGACCCAGGCGTCCGGGTGCCAGAAGGGACCCAAATGTCTGGTGCCAGAGGGGCCCAGGCGTCCGGGTGCCAGAGGGGCCCAGGCGTCCGGGACCTACCTGGGTGGCGAAGATGGCCCGCTTCATCATGGTGAAGTCCTCGCGGTCCAACATCTTGTTCATGTCGGGCAGGTTCCCCCTGGGGACGAGGCGCCGGGGCCCGTCATGGCGCCGAGGGGCCCAGGCGTCCGGGGGGGGCGGCGGCGGCGGCGGGGCCCAGGCGTCCGGGCACTTACACCAGCAGCGACTCGTAGAGCTTCTTGCCGAACTTCTCCTTCACCGCGTTGGCCGTGTCCCTGCGGGGCGAGGGTCAGCCGGACGCCTGGGCCCCTCCCGGACGCCTGGGCCCCCCGGACGCCTGGGCCCCCCCGGACGCCTGGGCCCCGCCCGGACGCCTGGGCCCTCACCAGAGCTGCTTGCGCACGGCCTGGCCCTTGAGCGTCTCCACGTTGAAGTTGTTGGTCCGGGCCGGCATGATGAAGAAGGCGACGACCGTCGTCTCGCTGCCGTTGACCTGCCGGTGTCACCGCGTGTCACCTCCGTGTCCCCCCATGTCCCTCCATGTCCCTCCATGTCCCTCCATGTCCCCCATGTCCCTCCATGTCCCCCCATGTCCCTCATGTCCCCCATGTCCCTCCATGTCCCCCCATGTCCCCCATGTCCCCCATGTCCCTCCATGTCCCTCCAGTCCCTCCATGTCCCCCATGTCCCCCCATGTCCCTCCATGTCCCTCCATGTCCCCCCATGTCCCTCCATGTCCCCCCATGTCCCCCATGTCCCTCCATGTCCCTCCATGTCCCTCCATGTCCCCCCATGTCCCTCCATGTCCCTCCATGTCCCCCCATGTCCCTCCATGTCCCCCATGTCCCTCCAGGTCCCTCATGTCCCCCATGTCCCCCCATGTCCCTCCATGTCCCCCCATGTCCCCCATGTCCCCCCATGTCCCTCCATGTCCCTCCATGTCCCCCCATGTCCCCCCATGTCCCTCCATGTCCCTCCATGTCCCCCCATGTCCCTCCATGTCCCCCCGTGTCCCTCCGTGTCCCCCCATGTCCCTCCATGTCCCTCATGTCCCCCATGTCCCTCCATGTCCCCCATGTCCCCCCATGTCCCTCCATGTCCCCCATGTCCCTCCATGTCCCCCCATGTCCCCCATGTCCCCCATGTCCCTCCATGTCCCCCATGTCCCCCCATGTCCCTCCATGTCCCCCATGTCCCTCCATGTCCCCCATGTCCCCCCATGCCCCCCCATGTCCCTCCATGTCCCCCCATGTCCCTCCATGTCCCTCCATGTCCCCCATGTCCCCCATGTCCCTCCATGTCCCCCATGTCCCCCGTGTCCCCCCATGTCCCCCCATGTCCCCCCATGTCCCTCCATGTCCCCCGTGTCCCCCCATGTCCCCCCATGTCCCCCATGTCCCCCGTGTCCCCCCATGTCCCCCCATGTCCCTCCATGTCCCCCATGTCCCTCCATGTCCCCCCATGTCCCCCATGTCCCTCCATGTCCCCCCATGTCCCCCCATGTCCCTCCATGTCCCCCATGTCCCTCATGTCCCCCATGTCCCTCCATGTCCCCCATGTCCCCCCATGTCCCTCCATGTCCCCCATGTCCCTCCATGTCCCCCCATGTCCCTCCATGTCCCCCATGTCCCCCATGTCCCTCCATGTCCCCCATGTCCCCCCATGTCCCTCCATGTCCCCCATGTCCCTCCGTGTCCCCCCATGTCCCTCCATGTCCCTCATGTCCCCCATGTCCCTCCATGTCCCCCATGTCCCCCCATGTCCCCCATGTCCCCCCATGTCCCCCCATGTCCCTCCATGTCCCCCATGTCCCTCCATGTCCCCCATGTCCCCCATGTCCCTCCATGTCCCCCATGTCCCCCCATGTCCCTCCATGTCCCCCATGTCCCCCATGTCCCTCCATGTCCCCCATGTCCCCCCATGTCCCCCCATGTCCCTCCATGTCCCCCCATGTCCCTCCATGTCCCTCCATGTCCCCCATGTCCCCCCATGTCCCCCATGTCCCCCCATGTCCCCCCATGTCCCTCCATGTCCCTCCATGTCCCTCCATGTCCCTCCATGTCCCCCCATGTCCCCCGTGTCCCCCCATGTCCCCCCATGTCCCTCCATGTCCCCCGTGTCCCCCGTGTCCCCCCATGTCCCCCCATGTCCCCCATGTCCCCCGTGTCCCCCCATGTCCCCCCATGTCCCTCCATGTCCCCCATGTCCCTCCATGTCCCCCCATGTCCCCCATGTCCCTCCATGTCCCCCCATGTCCCCCCATGTCCCTCCATGTCCCCCATGTCCCTCCATGTCCCCCCATGTCCCTCCATGTCCCCCATGTCCCTCCATGTCCCCCCATGTCCCCCCATGTCCCTCCATGTCCCCCCATGTCCCCCATGTCCCTCCATGTCCCCCCATGTCCCTCCATGTCCCCCATGTCCCTCCATGTCCCCCCATGTCCCCCATGTCCCTCCATGTCCCTCCATGTCCCCCCATGTCCCTCCATGTCCCCCATGTCCCTCCATGTCCCCCCATGTCCCCCCATGTCCCTCCATGTCCCCCATGTCCCCCCTGTCCCCCGTGTCCCCCCATGTCCCCCCATGTCCCTCCATGTCCCCCATGTCCCTCCATGTCCCCCATGTCCCCCCATGTCCCCCATGTCCCCCGTGTCCCCCCATGTCCCCCCATGTCCCCTCCATGTCCCTCCATGTCCCCCCATGTCCCCCCATGTCCCCCCATGTCCCCCATGTCCCTCCATGTCCCCCCATGTCCCCCCATGTCCCTCCATGTCCCCCATGTCCCCCCATGTCCCCCATGTCCCCCGTGTCCCCCCATGTCCCCCCATGTCCCCTCCATGTCCCTCCATGTCCCCCCATGTCCCCCATGTCCCCCATGTCCCTCCATGTCCCCCATGTCCCCCCATGTCCCTCCATGTCCCCCATGTCCCCCATGTCCCCCCATGTCCCCCATGTCCCCCCATGTCCCTCCATGTCCCCCATGTCCCCCCATGTCCCCCATGTCCCCCGTGTCCCCCCATGTCCCCCCATGTCCCCTCCATGTCCCTCCATGTCCCCCCATGTCCCCCATGTCCCTCCATGTCCCCCATGTCCCCCATGTCCCCCCATGTCCCTCCATGTCCCCCATGTCCCCCCATGTCCCTCCATGTCCCCCATGTCCCTCCATGTCCCTCCATGTCCCCCATGTCCCCCATGTCCCCCGTCCCCCGTCCCCCACCCGCAGCAGGTAGTTGAGCCGCGCCAGGGCCTCCAGGAAGACGTCGGCGCCCTTGTTGGAGAACTCGTAGCGGCCGGCGATGAAGAAGAAGAGCGTCTTGTCCAGGTCGAAGTCCAGGTGCCTGCGGGAGCCCGCCTCAGCCCCCGCCCCCGGGCGCCTGGGCCCCCCGGGACCCCCGGAGCCCCCCCCGGACGCCTGGGCCCCTCCCCAGACGCCTGGGCCCCCCAGGACCCCCAGAGACCCCCCCCGGACGCCTGCTCCCCCTGGACGCCTGGGCCCCCCAGGAACCCCCCCAGACACCTGGGCCCCTCCCCGGACACCTGGGTCCCCCAGGACCCCTGGAGCCCCCCCCGGACACCTGGGCCCCCGCCCGGACCCTCCCTGGACATCTGGGCCCCTCCCCGGACGCCTGGGCCCCCACCCGGACACCTGGGCCCCCCAAGACCCCCACCCGGATGCCTGGGCCCCCACCCGGACACCTGGGCCCCCCAGGACCCCCCCGGACACCTGGGCCCGCTGACCCGTAGAAGTGGCCGCGGACGAACTCCTGGACGCCTGGGCCCCCCGGCTGCCCCCCTCCCCGGACGCCTGGGCCCCTCCCGGACGCCTGGGCCCCTCCCCAGACGCCTGGGCCCCCCAGGACCCCCCTGCCCGGACACCTGGGCCCCCCCCGGCCGCCTGGGCCCGCTGACCCGTAGAAGTGGCCGCGGACGAACTCCTGGACGCCTGGGCCCCCTGGCTGCCCCCCTGCCCGGACGCCTGGGCCCCTCCTGGCCGCCTGGGCCCCCGCCCGGACACCTGAGCCCCCCAGGACCCCCCCGCCCGGCCGCCTGGGCCCGCTGACCCGTAGAAGTGGCCGCGGACGAACTCCTGGACGCCTGGGCCCCCCAGCTCCCCCCCCTCCCGGACACCTGGGCCCCTCCCCGGCCGCCTGGGCCCCCGGCTCCCCCCCTCCCGGACACCTGGGCCCCTCCCGGACGCCTGGGCCCCCGCCCGGACACCTGGGCCCCCCAGCTCCCCCCTGCCCGGACGCCTGGGCCCCCCCCGGCCGCCTGGGCCCGCTGACCCGTAGAAGTGGCCGCGGACGAACTCCTGGACGCGGGCCTTGCTCTGGGCGTGCAGGTTCTGGAACTCGTGCATGGCCGAGAACTTGCGCACGTTGAGGCCGTTGGGCGTCACCAGGTCTGGGGACACGGCGGGGCGGGGGGGGGGGGGAGCTGAGCGGCGCCCGGACGCCTGGGCCCCCCGCGTCCCCCCCCGGGGCGACGGCGACGGCTCACCCGGGCGCCGCTTGAGCAGGTGCTCGGCCTCGGTGGCGGTGACGTGGGAGACGGTGGTGAGGACGTGGGCGCAGTGGGCGGCCGCCCGCTCCAGGCAGTAGCGGTGGTAGATCTGCCGCTCGCCCGCCTCCTTGTCCACGTCGAACTGCCGCGGCACGGCCCCACGATGCACCGGGGCGGACGGCGCCCGACCCACCATGCACCGGGGCGGACGGCGCCCGCCTTCCCCGGGGGGGGGGGGGGGGGGGGGCCCTGGGGAGCCCCTCGACCTGCCCCGGGGGCCCATCGGCCTTCCCGTGATGCTCCAGGGCGCCCAACAGCCTTCCCATGATGCCCCGGGACTCTGGCCAACTCTTCCCATGGTCCCTTGGGGCTCTCGATGCCCTTCCCATGGTCCCTTGGGGCTCCCAACACCCTCCCCATGGTCCCTTGAGGTCCCGCCAACCTTCTCATAATGGTTGAGGGCCCCCAACACCCTTCCCATGATCCCTTGGGGCTCCCAACACCCTCCTCATGGTCCCACCAACCTTCTCATGATGGTTGAGGGCCCCCAACACCCTTCCCATGATCCCTTGGGGCTCCCAACACCCTCCTCATGGTCCCACCAACCTTCTCATGATGGTTGAGGGCCCCCAACACCCTTCCCATGATCCCTTGGGGCTCCCAACACCCTCCCCATGATCCCTTGAGGTCCTGCCAACCTTCTCATGATGGTTGAGGGCCCCCAACACCCTTCCCATGATCCCTTGGGGCTCCCAACACCCTTCCCATGGTCCCTTGAGGTCCTGCCAACCTTCTCATGATGGTTCAAGGCCTCCAACACCCTTCCCATGATCCCTTGGGGCTCTCAAGACCCTCCCCATGATCCCTTGGGGCTCTCAACACCCTCGCCATGGTCCCACCAACCTTCTCATGATGGTTCAAGGCCCCCAACACCCTTCCCATGATCCCTTGCGGCTCCCAACACCCTCCCCATGGTCCCTTGGGGCCCCCAACACCCTTCCCATGATCCCTTGGGGCTCCCAACACCCTTCCCATGATCCCTTGGGGCTCCCAACACCCTCCCCATGATCCCTTGAGGTCCTGCCAACCTCCTCATGATGGTTCAAGGCCTCCAACACCCTTCCCATGATCCCTTGGGGCTCCCAACGCCCTTCCCATGGTCCCTTGGGGCCCCACCAACCTTCTCATGATGGTTCAGGAACCCAAACACCCTTCCCATGATCCCTTGTGGCTCCCAAGACCCTTCCCATGATCCCTTGGGGCTCTCAACACCCTCCTCGTGGTCCCACCAACCTTCTCGTGATGGTTGAGGGCCCCCAACACCCTTCCCATGATCCCTTGGGGCTCCCAAGACCCTTCCCATGATCCCTTGGGGCTCCCAACACCCTTCCCATGGTCCCTTGGGGCTCCCAACACCCTCCCCATGATCCCTTGGGGCTCCCAAGACCCTTCCCATGGTCCCTTGAGGTCCTGCCAACCTTCTCATGATGGTTCAGGGCCCCCAACACCCTTCCCATGGACCCTTGGGGCCCCCAACACCCTTCCCATGATCCCTTGGGGCTCCCAAGACCCTTCCCATGATCCCTTGGGGCTCCCAAGACCCTCCCCATGGTCCCACCAACCTTCTCATGATGGTTCAAGGCCCCCAACACCCTTCCCATGGTCCCTTGGGGCTGTCAACATCCTTCCCATGATCCCTTGGGGCCCCACCAACCTTCTCATGATGTTTCAAAGCCCCCAACACCCTCCCCATGATCCCTTGGGGCCCCCAACACCCTTCCCATGATCCCTTGGGGCTGTCAACATCCTTCCCATGATCCCTTGGGGCCCCACCAACCCTTCCCATGGTCCCCGAGGTCCCACCAACCTTCTCATGATGGTTCAAGGCCCCCAAGACCCTTCCCATGATCCCTTGGGGCCCCACCAACCCTTCCCATGATCCCTTGGGGTCCCACCAACCTTCTCATGATGGTTCAAGGCCCCCAAGACCCTTCCCATGATCCCTTGGGGTCCCACCAACCTTCTCATGATGGTTCAAGGACCCCAACACCCTTCCCATGATCCCTTGGGGCTCCCAAGACCCTTCCCATGATCCCTTGGGGCTCCCAACACCCTCCCCATGGTCCCACCAACCTTCTCATGATGGTTCAAGGCCCCCAACACCCTTCCCATGATCCCTTGGGGCCCCCAACACCCTTCCCATGATCCCTTGGGGCCCCGCCAACCTTCTCATGATGGTTCAGGACCCCCCAACGCCCTCCCCGAGGTCCCCCCAACCCTCCCCGAGGTCCCCCCCCCCCGCCGAGGACGCCTGGGCCCTTGGAGGAGGGGGGGTGGGGCGGGGGCGGCTCACGTGCTGCAGGTTGTTGTAGAAGTCGACGCTGGCGGCGCAGAGGTAGCGGCCGAGCAGGGTGGCGTGCGTGGTGAAGACGGTGGCCACCGGCAGCCGCCGCGCCCGGCTCAGCACCAGCCCCAGCCCCGCCAGCCACTCGTGGAAGTGGCCCACGATGAAGGGCCGCTCCGCCTCGCTCTGCGCCGCAAACTGCCCCCGGGCCCGTCAGCGCCCGGACGCCTGGGCCCCCTGCGCTGCGCGCGCCCAGACGCCTGGGCCCCCTGCACCTGCACCCGGACGCCTGGGCCCCCTGCGCTGCGCGCGCCCCCGGACGCCTGGGCCCCCTGCGCTGCGCGCGCCCCCGGACGCCTGGGCCCCCTGCACCCCGGACACCTGGGCCCCCTGCGCTGCGCGCGCCCCCGGACGCCTGGGCCCCTGCACTGCGCCTGGACGCCTGGGCCCCCTGCGCCTGCACGCCCGGACGCCTGGGCCCCCTGCGCTGTGTGCGCCCCCGGACGCCTGGGCCCCCTGTGCCTGCACCTGGATGCCTGGGCCCCCTGCACTGCGCGCGCCCCCGGACGCCTGGGCCCCTGTGCCTGCACCTGGATGCCTGGGCCCCTGCACTGCGCCTGGACGCCTGGGCCCCCTGCGCTGCGCGCGCCCGGACGCCTGGGCCCCCTGCGCTGCGTGCGCCCCCGGACGCCTGGGCCCCCTGCACTGCACGCGCCCGGACGCCTGGGCCCCATGTGCACCCGGACGCCTGGGCCCCATGTGCCTGCACCCGGACGCCTGGGCCCCCTGCACTGCGCGCGCCCCCGGACGCCTGGGCCCCTGTGCCTGCGCCCGGATGCCTGGGCCCCCTGCACTGCGCACGCCCGGATGCCTGGGCCCCTGTGCCTGCACCCGGACGCCTGGGCCCCACACGCACGCTCAGACGCCTGGGCCCCCTGCGCCTGCACCCGGATGCCTGGGCCCCTGCCCCTGGGGACACCTGGTCCCTTCCCTGGGGGTTCCCAGACTCCTGTGCCCCTGCTCCCCACACACCCGGACGCCTGGGCCCCTGCCCCACACATGCCCCGGACACCTGGGCCCCTTCCCTAGTGGGTGCCCGGATGCCTGGGCCCCTGCCCCACATGCACCCGGATGCCTGGGCCCCTGCCCTGGGGGGGTCCTGGATGCCTGGGCCCCTGCCCCACACGTGCCCGGACGCCTGGGCCCCTGCCCCACATGCACCCGGATGCCTGGGCCCCTGCCCTGGGGGGTCCTGGATGCCTGGGCCCCTGCCCCACACGTGCCCGGATGCCTGGGCCCCTGCCCCACATGCACCCGGATGCCTGGGCCCCTTCCCCGGGGTTGCCCGGACGCCTGGGCCCCTGCCCCACACGTGCCCGGACGCCTGGGCCCCTCGGGAGGGATCCGAGGACGCCTGGGCCTGCCGGGGGGGGGGGGGGCAGGCCGAGGGCCCGGACGCCTGGGACCTTTCCCGCTAAGGCAAGCGGGCCGGCGGCCAGGACGCCTGGGCCCCTGCCACGGGGGGGGGGGGAGGGGGGGGAGGCCGTGGCGGGAGCCAGAGGGCGGCGCCCTCGGACGCCTGGGCCCTTCTGGGGGGGGGAGGCCCTGGGACCCCCTGGGGACCCCCAAAATCCCCCCAGCCCCCCCAGGGCCCCTCCAGGACCCCCCAAATCCCCCTCCAGGACCCCCAGGGCCCCCCCAAACCTCCTCCAGGACCCTGCAGGGACCCCCAGGACCCCCCAGGGCCCCCCAAGACCCCCCAGGGCCCCCCAAATCCCCCCCAGGATCCCCCCAAACCCCTCTAGGACCCCCAAGGACCCCCAAAGCTCCTCCTGGACCCTCCAGGGGCCCCTAGGACCCCCCAGGGCCCCCCCCAAAACCCTCCAGGGCCTCCTAGAACCCCCCAACTCCCCCAGGACCCTCCAGGGACCCCCAGGACCCCCAAAACCCCCTCCAGGACCTCCAGGACCCCCAAATCCCCCTCCAGGACCTCCAGGGACCCCCAGGACCCCCAAGGGCCCCCCAAAAGCCCCTCCAGGACCCTCTGGGGACCCCCAGGACCCCCCAGGACCCCCAAGGGCCCCCCAAAAGCCCCTCCAGGACCCTCTGGGGACCCCCAGGACCCCCCAGGACCCCCAAGGGCCCCCCAAAAGCCCCTCCCAGACCCTGCAGGGACCCCCAGGATGCTTCAGGGTCCCCCAAGGGCCCCCCAAATCCCCCTCCAGGACCCTCCAGGACCCCCAAATCCCCCTCTGGCGACCCCCAGGACCCCCAAATCCCCCTCCAGGACCCCCCAGGACCCCCAAATCCCCCTCCAGGGACTCCCAGGACCCCCAAATCCCTCTCCAGGACCCCCAGGACCCCCAAGGGCCCCCCAAATCCCCCTCCAGGACCTCCAGGACCCCCAAGGGCCCCCCAAATCCCCCTCCAGGGACCCCCAGGACCCTGCAGGGACCCCCAGGACCCCCAAGGGCCCCCCAAAAGCCCCTCCCGGACCCTCCAGGCACCCCCAGGATGCTTCAGGGCCCCCCAAGGGCCCCCCAAATCCCCCTCCAGGACCCTCCAGGACCCTCCAGGACCCCCAAATCCCCCTCCAGGACCCCCCAGGACCCTGCAGGGACCCCCAGGACCCTCCAGGACCCTCCAGGACCCCCCAAATCCCCCTCCAGGACCCCCCAGGACCCTGCAGGGACCCCCAGGACCCTCCAGGACCCCCAAGGGCCCCCCAAATCCCCCTCCAGGACCCCCCAGGACCCTGCAGGGACCCCCAGGACCCTCCAGGACCCCCAAATCCCCCTCCAGGGGCCCCCAGGACCCCCAAGGGCCCCCCAAATCCCCCTCCAGGACCCCCCAGGAACCTGCAGGGACCCCCAGGACCCTCCAGGACCCCCAAATCCCCCTCCAGGGGCCCCCAGGACCCCCAAGGGCCCCCCAAATCCCCCTCCAGGACCCCCAAATCCCCCTCCAGGACCCCCCAGGACCCTGCAGGGACCCCCAGGACCCTGGCGAAAGCCCCGGGGAGGGGGGTCTCGGGGCGGGGGGCGGGGGTGTCCGCACCTCGCCGAGGAACCAGGCGGTGAGGAAGCCGAAGAGGACGGCGTCGTTGGCCTCGCGGTCGTACCAGGGCACGCCGATGGCGCAGCTCTCCCAGAGCTCGGCCTTCCAGCGCTCCAGGCTCCAGGCCGTGGCCGCCACGTCCAGCAGCACCACCGCGGGGCTGCCCTCGATCAGCCAGCGCCCAAAGTGCACCTGGGGGGCGAAACGGGGTGAAACGGGGCCAAAACGGGCAAAACGGGCTGCCCTCCATGAGCCAGCGCCCAAAGTGCACCTGGGGGGCGAAACGGGGTGAAACGGGGCCAAAACGGGCAAAACGGGCTGCCCTCCATGAGCCAGCGCCCAAAGTGCACCTGGGGGGGGGCGAAACGGGGTGAAACGGGGCGAAAACGGGCAAAACGGGCTGCCCTCCATGAGCCAGCGCCCAAAGTGCACCTGGGGGGGGGGAAACGGGGTGAAACGGGGCGAAAACGGGCAAAACGGGCTGCCCTCCATGAGCCAGCGCCCAAAGTGCACCTGGGGGGCGAAACGGGGTGAAACGGGGCGAAAACGGGCAAAACGGGGGCAAAACAGGGCGCTCGGGGGCCAAGCGGGTGCTCGGTCGGGCCCTGCGCGGCGGCAGCCCGGCTTGCGAAACGGTGGGCACGGCCCCAAAAGAGGGAACTTCTGGCCCCAAAACGGATGTGCACGGCCCCAAAATGGGCCTTTCTAGCCCCAAAATGGCCCCGCACGCTGCAGCCTGGCCCCGAGCGTCCCCCAAATGGCTGGTTTTAGCCCCAAAAGCTGCCTCCCCCCCCCCCAGAAACGACGCATCTCCCCCCAAAACGGGGCCCAGGAGCCTCCCGGCAGCGGCCCGGCCTGGCGGCACCCAAAAGCAGCAGAATTTGCCCCAAAACGGGGCCCTGGCCTGGCGGCACCCAAAAGTGGCAGAATTTGCCCCAAAACGGGGCCCTGACCCGGTGGTGGCCCCAAAATTGGGTAAAATGAACCCAAAATGGGGCCTTGACCCGGTGGCGGCCCCTAAAACGGGTTATTTCTCCTCAAAACGGGGCCCTAACCTCATGGCGTCCCCAAAATGCAGGAAAACCGCCCCAAAATGGAAACCCGGCCTGGCTGCAGCCTCGAAATGGGGTGAAATCACCCCAAAATGGGGCCTGGTGTTGCTACAACCCCCAAATCACCTAAAATCACCCCAAAATGGGGCCTGGTGTTGCTACAACCCCCAAATCACCTAAAATCACCCCAAAATGGGGCCTGGCCTGGTTGCAACCCCAAAATCGGGTGAAATCGCCCCAAAACGGGGCCGTGGTCTTAGCTAACCCCAAAACGGGGTGAAATCGCCCCAAAACAGCCCTGGGGGTGGCGAGGTCGTGACCTTTCCCGGGTGGGGGAGGGTAACCGGAGCTGGGGGGCTAAAAATAGCCCCCACGTGGCGGCGGGGGAGGGGCCGGGGGGGGCGAAATGTCACCGCCCGCCGCGGGGGAGGGGGAGGCGCCCGGACGCCTGGGTCCCTTCACCCCGGACGCCTGGGCCCCTGCGGTCACCTGGGGCCGCCTGGGTCCCGCCCGGACGCCTGGGCCCGCTGGCTGCTGTCTCTTGGACGCCTGGGCCCCCCCCGAGCTTGGGCTCCTGGTTCTACCCGGACGCCTGGGCCCCCCCAGACGCCTGGGCCCCCCGGACGCCTGGGCCCCGGCTCACCTTGCAGCCCTGGGCGTTCATGGTGGCCAGGGTGGGAGACTGGGTGGCTCCTGGGCCCCTCCCCGGACGCCTGGGCCCCCTCCCCGGACGCCTGGGCCCCCCCCCGAGCTTGGGCTCCTGGTTCTACCCGGATGCCTGGGCCCCTCTGGGCCCCCCTGGATGCCTGGGTCTCACCCGGAAGCCTGGGTCCCTCTGGGCCTGGACGCCTGGGCCCCCTGCCCGGACGCCTGGGCCCCGGCTCACCTTGCAGCCCTGGGCGTTCATGGCGGCCCGGGTGGGAGACTGGGTGGCTCCTGGGCCCCTCTGTGCCCGGACGCCTGGGCCCCTCCCGGACGCCTGGGCCCCGCGGCTCCCCCGGACGCCTGGGCCCCTCGCTCACCTTGCAGCCCTGGGCGTTCACGGCGGCCAGGGTGGGAGACTGGGTGGCTCCTGGGCCCCTCCCCGGACGCCTGGGCCCCCTCCCCGGACGCCTGGGCCCCTCTGGGCTCACCTTGCAGCCCTGGGCGTTCACGGCAGCCAGGGTGGGAGACTGGGTGGCTCCTGGGCCCCTCCGTGCCCGGACGCCTGGGCCCCCTGCCCGGACACCTGGGCCCCCCCCGAGCTTGGGCTCCTGGTTCTACCCGGACTCCTGGGCCCCTCTGGGCCCCCCTGGATGCCCGGGTCTCACCCAGATGCCTGGGCCCCCTCCCCGGACGCCTGGGCCCCCCCCCGGACGCCTGGGCCCCGGCTCACCTTGCAGCCCTGGGCGTTCATGGCGGCCCGGGTGGGATAATGGGTGGCTCCTGGGCCCCTCCGTGCCCGGACGCCTGGGCCCCCCCGGACGCCTGGGCCCCCTGCCCGGACGCCTGGGCCCCCTGCCCGGACGCCTGGGCCCCTCTGGGCTCACCTTGCAGCCCTGGGCGTTCATGGCGGCCCGGGTGGGAGACTGGGTGGCTCCTGGGCCCCTCCGTGCCCGGATGCCTGGGCCCCCTCCCGGACGCCTGGGCCCCTCCGTGCCCGGACGCCTGGGCCCCCTCCCCGGACGCCTGGGCCCCCCCCGAGCTTGGGCTCCTGGTTCTACCCGGACTCCTGGGCCCCTCTGGGCCCCCCTGGATGCCCGGGTCTCACCCAGACGCCTGGGCCCCTCTGGGCCTGGACGCCTGGGCCCCCTCCCCGGACGCCTGGGCCCCCTCCCCGGACGCCTGGGCCCCCCCGAGCTTGGGCTCCTGGTTCTACCCGGACTCCTGGGCCCCTCTGGGCCCCCCTGGATGCCCGGGTCTCACCCGGACACCTGGGCCCCCCCGGACGCCTGGGCCCTGCGGCTCCCCCGGACACCTGGGCCCCCTCCCCGGACGCCTGGGCCCCCTGCCTGGACGCCTGGGCCCCTCTGGGCTCACCTTGCAGCCCTGGGCGTTCATGGCGGCCAGGGTGGGAGACTGGGTGGCTCCTGGGCCCCTCCGTGCCCGGACGCCTGGGCCCCCTGCCCGGACGCCTGGGCCCCCCGGACGCCTGGGCCCCTCTGGGCTCACCTTGCAGCCCTGGGCGTTCATGGCAGCCAGGGTGGGAGACTGGGTGGCTCCTGGGCCCCTCTGTGCCCGGACGCCTGGGCCCCTCCCGGACGCCTGGGCCCCGCGGCTCCCCCGGACGCCTGGGCCCCTCCCCGGACACCTGGGCCCCCTCCCCGGACGCCTGGGCCCCTCGCTCACCTTGCAGCCCTGGGCGTTCACGGCGGCCAGGGTGGGAGACTGGGTGGCTCCTGGGCCCCTCCCCGGACGCCTGGGCCCCCTGCCCGGACACCTGGGCCCCCTCCCGGACGCCTGGGCCCCTCTGGGCTCACCTTGCAGCCCTGGGCGTTCACGGCAGCCCGGGTGGGAGACTGGGTGGCTCCTGGGCCCCTCCGTGCCCAGACGCCTGGGCCCCCTCCCCGGACGCCTGGGCCCCCCCGGACGCCTGGGCCCCCTGCCCGGACGCCTGGGCCCCTCTGGGCTCACCTTGCAGCCCTGGGCGTTCATGGCGGCCAGGGTGCGGCGCAGGGCGGCGCTGGGCGGCTCCAGCAGCTCCACCTGCGTGCGGACGCTCTGCTCCACGTAGGGCCCCACCAGGAAGTAGCCGTCGCCCCACTCGTCCGCCGTCACCCGCGCCTTCGTCTGCAGCACCGTGTAGATGCCCCCCACTGCGGGGGGGGGGGGGCGGGGGGGTCACCCGGGGGGCTCGCGGGCGCCCCACGGTCGCGGCAACCCCGCCGTCACGCCAGCCCCGCGGTCACGGCAACCCAATCGCGGTCACGCCAACCCTGCGGTCACGCCAACCCCGCTGGGGTCACGGCAACCCCACAGTCACGTCAACCCCGCGGTCACGTCAAGCCCACCACGGTCATGTCAACCCCATGGTCACGTCAAGCCCACCACGGTCACGTCAACCCCACGGTCACATCAACCCCGCGGTCACATCAACCCCACCGTGGTCACGTCAACCCCGCCATCATGCCAACCCCATGGTCACGTCAACCCCACCGTGGTCATGTCAACCCCGCCATCATGCCAACCCCATGGTCACGCCAACCCCACCGCGGTCACGGCAACCCCGCGGTCACGTCAAGCCCACCACGGTCACGTCAACCCCACCGTGGTCACGGCAACCCCGCCATCATGTCAACCCCATGGTCACGTCAACCCCACCGTGGTCACGGCAACCCCGCGGTCACGTCAAGCCCACCACGGTCACGGCAACCCCATGGTCACGTCAAGCCCACCACGGTCACGCCAACCCCGCGGTCACGCCAACCCAATCGCGGTCACGGCAACCCCGCAGTCACGCCAACCCCGCGGTCACGCCAACCCCGCGGTCACGCCAACCCCGCGGTCACGCCAACCCCGCGGTCACGCCAACCCCGCTGGGGTCACGCCAAGCCCACGGTCACATTAAGCCCACGGTCACGCCAAGCCCACCATGGTCACGCCAACCCCACAGTCATGTCAACCGCACCATGATGACAGCAACCCCACGGTCACGCCAAGCCCAGGGTCACGCCAACCCCGCTGGGGTCACGCCAACCCCACAGTCACGCCAAGCCCACCATGGTCACGCCACCCCCACCACGGTCATGTCAACCCCACGGTCATGCCACCCCCACCAAGGACACACCAACCCCACGGTCACACCAAGCCTACCATGGTCACGCCAACCCCAGGTTCACGCCAACCCCAGGGTCACGCCAACCCCAGGGTCACGCCAACCCCGCCATGGTGACCCCAACGCCAGGGTCACGCCAACCCCACCGTGGTCATGCCAACCCCACGGTCACGTCGACGCCACGGTGCTCACGCCAACCCCACGATCGCTCCAACGCCATTGGTCACGCCAACCCCAGAGCACTCATGCCAACCCCCCGGTCACGTCAACCCCCGTTACCCACGTCCACCCCATCGTGTTCACGCCAACTCCATGGGGCTCGCGTCAATCCCAGGATCGCGTCAACCCCATGGTGCTCACGCCAACCCCACGGTCACGCCAACCCCACGGTCACGCCAACCCCAGAAGTCACGCCAAGCTCAAGGTGCTCATACCAACCCCATGGTGACACCAACCCCACCGCGGTCCCGCCAACCCCATGGGTCACGTCAAGCCCATAATCACGTCAACCCTACCGTGGTCACGTCAACCCCATAATCAAGCCAACCTCATGGTCACGTCAACCCCATGGTTCCGCCAACCCCACCGTGGTCCCGCCAACCTCACGATCACGCCAACCCCGCCGTTGTCCCGCCAACCCCATGGTCCCACCAACCCCGCCATGGCTGCATCAACTCCCCAGTCCCGCCAACCCCACGGTCCCACCAAGCCCACCATGGTCACACCAACCCCATGGTCATGTCAAGCTCATGGTCACGTCAACACCCCCATGGTCACACCAACCTCACCGTGGTCACGCCAACCCCATGGTCGTATCAACCCTACCGTGGTCTCGCCAACCCCGTGGTCACGCCAACCCCATGGTCACGCCAACCCCACGGTCCCACCAAACCCACCATGGTCACGCCAACCCCATGGTCACGCCAACCCCATGGTCACGCCAACCCCACGGTCCCACCAAACCCACCATGGTCACGCCAACCCCATGGTCACGCCAACCCCTTGGTCACGCCAACCCCACCGTGGTCTCGCCAACCCCATGGTCACGCCAACCCCATGGTCACGCCAACCCCATGGTCACGCCAACCCTACTGTGGTCTCGTCAACCCCATGGTCTCGCCAACCCCATGGTCGCGCCAACCCTACTGTGGTCTCGCCAACCCCATGGTCACGCCAACCCCATGGTCACGCCAACCCCACTGTGGTCTCGTCAACCCCATGGTCACGCCAACCCCATGGTCACGCCAAACCCACGGTCCCACCAAACCCACCATGGTCACGCCAACCCCATGGTCACGCCAACCCCATGGTCTCGCCAACCCCATGGTCTCGCCAACCCCATGGCCACGCCAACCCCATGGCCACGCCAACCCTACTGTGGTCACGCCAACCTCATGGCCACGCCAACCCCATGGCCACGCCAACCCTACCGTGGTCACGCCAACCCCACCGTGGTCACGCCAACCCCACCGTGGTCGCCCCCCTGCCCGTCCCTCCACAGCGGGAGGGGCCCCGGCGTCCGGGCGGGCCGCTCACCCTTGTTGGCCACCTCCCAGGCCACCTCGAAGAGCACCACGTTGTCGAGGCTCTCGCCGGCCGCCCAGTCCTCCAGGCCCGGCAGGGAGCTCACCGAGACGCTGCGGGCCAGCGGCATGGCCTGCGACCCAAAACCGGCGGAAATGTCCCCAAAACGGCACCCGAGGGGGGTGACCTCCCCGCGGGGACCCGAAACGGGCGGAAACGGCCCCAGAATGGGCAGAAACGGCCCCAAAACGGCCCCCGGGGGGGCTGGGAACCCCCCGGCGGGGTCACCGAGACGCTGCGGGCCAGCGGCATGGCCTGCGACCCAAAACGGGTGGAAACGGCCCCAAAACGGGCGGAAATGTCCCCAAAATGGCACCCGGGGGGAGCGACCTCCCTGCAGGGACCCGAAACGGGCAGAAACGGCCCCAAAATGGCGGGGAACCCCCCGGCCGGGAGCTCATCAAGAAGCTGCGGGCCAGCGGCATGGCCTGTGACCCAAAACCGGCGGAAACGTCCCCAAAACCGTCGGAAATGTCCCTAAAACAGCACCTGGGGGGAGCGACCTCCCTGCAGGGACCCAAAACGGGCGGAAACAGCCCCAAAATGGCCCCCGGGGGGGCTGGGGAACCCCGCAAAGGGGACCTGAAAAGGGGTGAAACGGCCCCAAAATGGCAGGCGGAGGGGGGCCAGGGCGAGAACCCCCCCGGTGGGGATCCAAAATGGGTGAAAATGGCCCCAAAATGGCACCGGGGGGGCCAAAATGGGGGACCCCCCCCGGGAGGGTTGTGAGCGTCCCCAAAAGCGGGGAAACTGCCCCAAAACTCTCACAGGGGGGCTGGAAATGGCCCCCCCCACCCATGGGGCCCCCCCAAGCTGTGGGTCACCCCAGGGGACCCCCCCACCCATGGGGCCCCCCCATAGGGCCCCCCCATCCCATGAGCCCCCCCAATGGCCAGAGGCCCCCCCCAGCCCCCCTATAGGGCCCCCCCAGCCCCGGAGACCCCCCCCGGCTCCCAGAAGCCCCCCCCGGCCCCCCATAGGGCCCCCCCCAGATCCCGGGAGCCCCCCCAGCTGCCTCCTAGGCCCCCCCCAGGGCCTCCCCCCGACCCATAGGGCCCCCCCAGGCCCAGGGACCCCCCCACCAGCCCCCCATAGGGGCCCCCCCAGCCCCAGAGCCCCCCCCCAGATCCCGTGAGCCCCCCCAGCTGCCTCCTAGGGCCCCCCCAGGGCCCCCCCGACCCATAGGGCCCCCCCAGGCCCAGGGACCCCCCCACCGGCCCCCCATAGGGGCCCCCCCAGCCCCAGAGCCCCCCCCCGGATCCCGGGAGCCCCCCCAGCTGCCTCCTAGGCCCCTCCCAGGGCCTCCCCCGACCCATAGGGCCCCCCCAGGCCCAGGGACCCCCCCACCGGCCCCCCATAGGGGCCCCCCCAGCCCCAGAGCCCCCCCCCGGATCCCGGGAGCCCCCCCAAAAAACTTTCCCCGACTCAGAGGGGCCCCCCCAGCCCCAGGGCCCCCCCCCGGATCCCGGAAGCCCCCCCATAAAGCCCCCCCAGGGCCCCCCCGAGCCCCCCATAGAGCCCCCCCCACCCCCCGCAGCCCCCCCACCCCATAGGGCCCCCCAGGCCCCCCCCATAAGACCCCCCCCCAGATCCCGGAAGCCCCCCCAGCCCCCCCATAGGGCCCCCCCACCCTCAGGACCCCCCCCCAGCCATTGCCCCCCCCCCGGGCCGGGCCCCCCGCAACTTTTCGCCCCCCTCCCTCTGCCCCATGGAAGGCTCTGGGGGCTCCCCCCCCCCCCAGGAACGGCTATGGGGGGGGCCCGGGCTGGGGGGGGCTCAATGGGGCCCCCCCTCTGCCGGGGGGGTCGCGGGGGGGTCGCGGGGGGGGGCCGGGTTGGGGGGGTCCCGGGTTGGGGGGCTCCCCTTCCCCTCCCCCCCCCCCCGCTCACCTCCTTCGCGCTCCCGCAGCTGAGCGAGGAATGACCTCTCCCGCCCCCCGTCGCCGGGAGGCCCCGCCCCGCCCGGGCCCCGCCCCCCGGCGCTGATTGGCCGCGCCGGCGGGTGATGGACGGGCAGCGAGGGTCGCCACGTGCGGGGAGGGGGGGTGCGCCTTAAAGGGGAAACGGCGGCGTGGCGGCCGCAGGGTGGGGCCCACCTCGGGGAGGGGCCTGCCCCACTGCGGGGGGGGGTTGTGGGGCTGGTCACGGGTCAGGTCGGGTTATGGGGCAGGTTATGGGGCAGGCCGGGCTATGGGGTAGGTGATGGGGCAGGCTGTGGAGTAAGTTGGGCTATGGGGCAGGTCATGGGGTGGGTGGTGGGGCAGGATATGGGGCAGGTGGGGTTATGGGATGGGTTATGGGGCAGGATATGGGGCAGGTGGGGTTATGGGATGGGTTTGGGGGCAAGTTATGGGGCAAGTGGGGTTATAGGGTGGACTATGGGGCAAGTTATGGGGCAGGCCAGGTCATGGGGTGGGTTACGGGACAGGTTATGGGGCAGGCCGGGTTATGGGGTGGGCTATGGGGCAAGTTGTGGGGCAGGCCAGGTTACAGGGCAGGCTATGGGGCAGGCTGGGTTATGGGGCAGGCTATAGGGCAGCCCGCGGCAGCGGTGACCTGGCTGGAGGACCGCGCACCATCGAGCGGCTCGGCCAGAGCGGCCTCCCGGCGGTCGCGCGGCGCGGCGCGGCGCGGCGGGGAGGGCGGGGCTGGAGGACCGCGCACCATCGAGCGGCGCGGCCGGAGCGGCCTCCCGGCGGGGAGAGGAAGGGGCGGCGCCGCGCGCCACTTCCGCCGGGCGAGCGCGAGGCGAGCGCGAGCGCGGGAGCAGGCGGCGCCATGGCAACGGCGGTGCGGCCCGGCCCGGGGGGGCGGCGGGGGCCCGGGGGGGGGGGCAGGAGGTGATGGGGGATCGGGGGGGCCCGGGGGGGGCAGGAGGTGATGGGGGGGGCTCTGAGGGGACTTGGGGGGGGCCCGGGGGGGCAGGAGATGATGGGGGGGCTCTGAGGGGACTGGGGGGGCCCGGGGGGGGCAGGAGATGATGGGGGGGGCCCTGAGGGGACTGGGGGGGGTCGGGGGGGCAGGAGATGATGGATCTGGGGGGCAGGAGAGGTTGGGGGGGGATCTGGGGGGCAGAGAGGCCCCCCCCGACCCCCCCTGCCCCCCCCCCAGACGACGAAGGTGCCGGAGGTGCGGGACGTGACGCGCATCGAGCGCATCGGTGAGCGCCGGGGGGGGGTCAAATCACCCCGGGGGGGACAAATCACCCCGGGGGGGACAAATCCCCACGGGGGGGGGGCAGATCTCCATGTGGGGGGGGCAATTCCCCCGGGGGGGGGGCAAATCCCTGCTGCAGGGGGGCAAATCTCAGCCATTGGGGGGGGGGATCCACATGGAGGGGGGCAAATCTGCACTGGGGGGGGCACATACACAGTGAGGGAGGGGAATTCTGCCCCGGGGGGGGCAAATCCTGGCGGGGGGGCACTGATCCCCTCCTGGGGGGGGGGGTCTGGGCCCCCCCAACCCACCCATCCCGCAGGCGCCCACTCCCACATCCGCGGGCTGGGCCTGGACGACGCGCTGGAGCCCCGGCAGGTACGGGGGGGGGCCGGGGGGGGTCCTGGGGCGCTTTTGGGGTGTCCCTGGGGGTCTTGGGGGGTCCAGGGGGGTCCTGGGGCGCTTTTGGGGTGTCCCTGGGGGTCTTGGGGGGCCCTGGGGGGGGTCCTGGGGTGGTTTGGGGGGGTCCTGGGGCGCTTTTGGGGTGTCCCTGGGGGTCTTGGGGGGTCCAGGGGGGTCCTGGGGCGCTTTTGGGGTGTCCCTGGGGGTCTTGGGGGGCCCTGGGGGGGGTCCTGGGGTGGTTTGGGGGGGTCCTGGGGCGCTTTTGGGGTGTCCCTGGGGGTCTTGGGGGGTCCAGGGGGGTCCTGGGGCGCTTTTGGGGTGTCCCTGGGGGTCTTGGGGGGCCCTGGGGGTCTTGGGGTGGTTTGGGGGGGTCCCTGGGGGTCTTGGGGGGTCCAGGGGGGTCCTGGGGCGCTTTTGGGGGGTCCCTGGGTGTCTTGGGGGGGTCCTAGGGGTGTTTTGGGGGCTATCGGGGCGGTTTTGGGGTCGGGGGGTTTTGGGGGGGTCCCGGGGGTGGATTTTGGGGTGATTTCTCACGGTTTTGGGGCTCGGCAGGTGTCGCAGGGCATGGTGGGGCAGCTGGGAGCACCGCTCTCAGTGGGGGGGGGGGCCCCTTTGGGGGCGGTTTGGGGGTCCATTTTGGGGGCTATCGGGGTGGTTTTGGGGTCAGGGGGTTTTGGGGGGTCCCGGGGGTGGATTTTGGGGTGATTTCTCACGGTTTTGGCGCTCGGCAGGTGTCGCAGGGCATGGTGGGGCAGCTGGGAGCACCGCTCTCAGTGGGGGGGAGGCCGCTTTGGGGGCGGTTTGGGGGTCCATTTTGGGGGCTATCGGGGCGGTTTTGGGGTCGGGGGGGTTTGGGGGGGTCCCGGGGGTGGATTTTGGGGTGATTTCTCACGGTTTTGGGGCTCGGCAGGTGTCGCAGGGCATGGTGGGGCAGCTGGCGGCGCGGCGGGCGGCCGGCGTCATCCTGGAGATGATCAAGGAGGGGAAGATCGCGGGGCGGGCGGTGCTCATCGCCGGGCAGCCCGGCACCGGCAAGACCGCCATCGCCATGGGTGAGCCCCGACACGCGTGTGCACCGCCCCGACACGCGTGTGCACCGCCCCGACACGCGTGGGCCGCCCCTGGCAGCCGCCCCGGGCCCCGCCGCCATCTTAGCGGCCGTCTTCGCAGCGCCGGCATGTCCTGCACACGCGTGTGCTGCGCCTCCAGCCTCTCCGCACACGCGTGTGCCGCCCCGGCACACGTGTGCGTGGCACCAACATGCGTGTGCCGCCCTCGATGCCAGCCCTGGGCCCTGCCGCCATCTTAGCGGCCGTTATCACGGCGCCGCTGCGTGCTCCACACGCGTGTGCTGCCCCGCTGGTCTCTCCGCACACGCGTGTGCTGCCCTGACACGCGTGTGCCACCCCGGCACCATCCCTGGTCCCTGCCGCCATCTTAGCGGCCATTTTCATGCTGCTGCCGTGTCCTACACACGCGTGTGCTGCCTCTCTGCTCTTTGCACACGCGTGTGCCGCCCTGACATGCGTGTGAGCCGTGCCGACACGCGTGTGCCGCCCCCGCCGCCATCTTAGCAGCCATCTTCCTGGCACCGCCGCGTGCTCCACACGCGTGTGCCGCCCCGCCGCGCGACCCGGGCTGCCCGCACACGCGTGTGCCGCCCCGACACGCGTGTGCGCCGCCGTGACACGCGTGTGCCCCCCCCCCCCGCAGGCATGGCGCAGGCGCTGGGGCCCGACACGCCCTTCACGGCCATCGCGGGCAGCGAGATCTTCTCGCTGGAGATGAGCCGCACCGAGGCGCTGACCCAGGCCTTCCGCCGCTCCATCGGCGTCCGCATCAAGTGAGCGTCCCCCCCGCGTCCCCCCCGTGTCCCCACGGTGTCCCCACGGTGTCCCCCCCGCGTCACCGTGTCCCCGCTGAGCTCTCGGCCCCGCAGGGAGGAGACGGAGATCATCGAGGGCGAAGTGGTGGAGATCCAGATCGACCGGCCGGCCACCGGCACCGTGAGCGGGGGGGGGACGTCGGGGGGACACGGGGGGGACACGGAGGTGGCCGGGGGGACGCCGGGGACATGGAGGTGGCCGGGGGGACACGGAGGTGGTAGGAGGGGACACGCAGGGAGGGGACGGAGATCATCGAGGGTGAAGTGGTGGAGATCCAGATCGACCGGCCGGCCACCGGCACCGTGAGCTGGGGGGGGACATCGGGGGGGACACGGGGGGGACACGGAGGTGGCCGGGGGGACACCGGGGACATGGAGGTGGCCAGGGGGACACGGAGGTGGCCAGGGGGACACAGGGGACATGGAGGTGGCCAGGGGGACACGGAGGTGGCCAGGGGGACACAGGGGACATGGAGGTGGCCAGGGGGGACACGGAGGTGGCCGGGGGGACGCTGGGGACACGGAGGTGGCCAGGGGGACACAGGGGACATGGAGGTGGCTGGGGGGACACGGAGGTGGCCAGGGGGACACAGGGGACACGGAGGAGGCCAGGGGGACACGGAGGTGGCCAGGGGGACACAGGGGACACGGAGGTGGCCAGGGGGACACAGGGGACATGGAGGTGGCCGGGGGGACACAGGGGACATGGAGGTGGCCAGGGGGGACACGGAGGTGGCAGGGGGACACAAGGGAGACGCAGAGGTGGCCGAGAAGGGACGCGGGGCGGTGGCAGAGAGACGGGGCGGTGGCAGAGGGGACGCAGGGTGGTGGCTGGGGACAGGGGAGGGTGGCAGAGGGGACAGGGGTGGTGGCAGGGGGGACACGGGCGGTGGCAGAGGGGACAGGGGCCGCGGCCGTCCCCGCAGGGCGCCAAGGTGGGCAAGCTGACGCTGAAGACGACGGAGATGGAGACGATCTACGACCTGGGCACCAAGATGATCGAGTCGCTGACGCGCGAGAAGGTCCAGGCGGGGTGAGCGGCCTGGGGACACCTCGAAAGGGGGTTGGGGACACCAGAACGGGGTTGGGGACACCAGAATGGGGCTGGGGACACCAGAACGGGCTGGGGGGACCCGGAGTTGAGTCGCTGACGCGCGAGAAGGTCCAGGCGGGGTGAGCGGCCTGGGGACCCCAGAACGGGGCTGGGGACCCCAAAATGGGGCTGGGGACACCTCGAAAGGGGGCTGGGGACACCAGAATGGGGCTGGGGACCCCAAAACGGGGCTGGGGACACCTCGAAAGGGGGCTGGGGACACCGGAACGGGGTTGGGGACACCAGAACGGGCTGGGGGGACCCGGAGTTGAGTTGCTGACGCGCGAGAAGGTGCAGGTAGGGTGAACGGTGCTGGGGGACCCCAAAATGGCATGGGGACACCCCAAAATGGGATGGGGACACCCTGAAATGGGACAAGGACACCCCAAAATGAGGTTGGGGACCCCAAAATGGGGCTGGGGACACCAGAATTGGCCGGGGGGACCCGGAGTCGAGTCACTGATGTGCAACAAGGTGCAGGCAGGGTGAGCGGCACAGGGGACCCCAAAACAGGGCTGGGGGACCCCAAAATGGGACAAGGACACCCCAAAACTGGCCAGGGGACCCCAAAATGGGGCTCTGGACACCAGAATGGGCTGGGGGACCCTGAAACAGGGCTGGGGGACCCCAAAGCAGGACAGGGACACCCTGAAACTGGCCGGGGGGCCCTGAAACGGGCCTGGGGGACCCCAAAATGGGGCAGAGAGACCCCAAAGCAAGGAAAGGGACCGTGAAACGGGGCCGGAACGCCCCGAAACGGGGCCGGAGCCCCCCCGAGACGGGGACCCCCCCCCCGAGGGGGGGAGCAGCCCCCGACGGCGCTGGCCGCCCGCCCGCAGGGACGTCATCACCATCGACAAGGCGACGGGCAAGATCACCAAGCTGGGCCGCTCCTTCACCCGCGCCCGCGACTACGACGCCATGGGCTCCCAGGTGGGCCCCGGGCACTTTTGGGGGGCCCCAGGGCGGCTTTGGGGGCCCCGGGCACTTTTGGGGGGCCCCAGGGCGGTTTTGGGGGGCCCCAGGGCGGTTTGGGGGCAGTTTCAAGGCACCCCGGGGCGGTTTTGGGGGGCCCCGGGCACTTTTGGGGGGCCCCAGGGTGGTTTTGGGGCAGTTTCAAGGCACCCCGGGGCGGTTTTGGGGGGCCCCGGGCACTTTTGGGGGGCCCCAGGGCGGTTTGGGGGCAGTTTCAAGGCACCCCGGGGCGGTTTTGGGGGGCCCCGGGCACTTTTGGGGGGCCCCAGGGCGGTTTGGGGGCAGTTTCAAGGCACCCCGGGGCGGTTTTGGGGGGCCCCGGGCACTTTTGGGGGGCCCCGGGCACTTTTGGGGGGCCCCAGGGTGGTTTGGGGGCAGTTTCAGGGCACCCCAGGGTGGTTTCGGGGCACCCAGGGCGGTTTCGGGGTGCCCTGGTGCCGTTTCGGGGTGCCCTGGGGACGTTTTGGGGCACCCAGGGCAGTTTCGAGGCGCCCCGGGGCGGTTTTGGGGCGGTTTTGGGGCAGTTTGGGGGCAGTTTTCAGGGCTCTTTTGGGGCATTTTGGGGGGCGGTTTGGGGGGCGTTTTTTGGGGTGGTTTTGGGGCGTTTTTTGGGGCGGTTTTGGGGTGTTTTTGGATCAGTGTTTGGGGTGGTTCGGGGCGGTTTTGGGGGTGGTTTTGGGGTGTATTTGGGGCAGTTTTGGGGTGGTTTGGGGTGTTTTTTGGGGCGGTTTTGGGTCAATTTTTGGGGCAGTTTTGGGGCGGTTTGGGGCAGTTTTGGGGCGGTTTGGGGCAGTTTTTGGGTCAGTTTTTGGGGCAGTTTGGGGACAGTTTTGGGGGCAGTTTGGGGACAGTTTTGGGGGCAGTTTGGGGTGTTTTTTGGGGCAGTTTTGGGGTGGTTTTGGGGCAGTTTTTGGGGCGGTTTTTGGGTCAGTTTTGGGGCAGTTTTTGGGGCGGTTTGGGGTGTTTTTTGGGGCAGTTTTGGGGGCAGGTTTTGGGGCAGTTTTGGGGCAGTTTGGGGTGTTTTTTGGGGCAGTTTTTGGGTCAGTTTTGGGGCAGTTTTTGGGGCGGTTTGGGGTGTTTTTTGGGGCAGTTTTTGGGGCAGGTTTTGGGGCAGTTTTGGGGCAGTTTGGGGTGTTTTTTGGGGCAGTTTGGGGCAGTTTTGGGGCGGTTTTGGGGCGGTTTTGGGGCAGTTTTGGGGCAGTTTTTGGGGCGGTTTTGGGGCAGTTTTTGGGGCGGTTTGGGGCAGTTTTTGGGGCGGTTTTGGGGTGGTTTTGGGGCAGTTTTGGGGCGGTTTGGGGCGGTCTGGGGCGGTCTGGGGGCTGACGCGGGGTGCCGCAGACCAAGTTCGTGCAGTGCCCGGACGGGGAGCTGCAGAAGCGCAGGGAGGTGGTGCACACCGTGTCGCTGCACGAGGTCGACGTCATCAACAGCCGCACCCAGGGCTTCCTCGCCCTCTTCTCGGGTACCCCCCACCGCCCCCCAACCGCCCCCCTGCTGCCCCCCAGCCGCCTCCCAACTGCCCCCTGCGACCCCCAACTGCCCCCCAACTGCCCCCCAACTGCCCCCCGGGACCCCCAACCGCCCCCCGGGACCCCCAGCCGCCCCCCGCGCTGCCAAACCACTCCTGACGCCCCCCAACTGCTCCCTGCCCGGCCCTGGGCTTCCTCGCCCTCTTCTCAGGTACCCCGGGACCCCCAACTGCCCCCCAACCGCCCCCCGGGACCCCCTGCTGCCCCCCGGGACCCCCAACTGCCCCCCAACCGCCCCCCAGGACCCCCTGCTGCCCCCCGGGACCCCCAACTGCCCCAACCGCCCCCCGGGACCCCCCAGCTGCCCCCCAGCCGCCCCCCGGGACCCCCCGCTGCCCCCCAACTGCCCCCGAGGACCCCCCACTGCCCCCTGGGACCCCCAGCCCCCCGTAACCACCCCTGACACCCCCCAACTGCCCCCCAGCCCCCCAACTGCCCTAAGAACCCTCAACTGCCCCCTGACACCCCCCCAACTGCCCCTGACACCCCCCTGACTGCCCCCCGGCCCCCCCTAACTGCCCCCAATGCTCCCAGCCCCCCCGTAACTGCCCCCCAGCCCCCCCATAACTGCCCCCCGGCCCCCCCAACTGCCCCCGATGCCCCCAGCCCCCCCACCTGCCCCCCAGTACCCCCTAACTGTCCCCCAGCCCCCCCTAACCGCCCCCCGGTGCCCCCAGCCCCCCCATAACTGCCCCCCGTCCCCCCCAACCGCCCCCCGGTGCCCCCAGCCCCCCCATAACTGCCCCCCATCCCCCCTAACCGCCCCCCGGTGCCCCCACCCCCCCATAACTGCCCCCCGTCCCCCCCCAACCGCCCCCCGGTGCCCCCACCCCCCCATAACTGCCCCCCATCCCCCCTAACCGCCCCCCGGTGCCCCCACCCCCCCATAACTGCCCCCCGTCCCCCCCCAACCGCCCCCCGGTGCCCCCACCCCCCCCATAACTGCCCCCCGTCCCCCCCCAACCGCCCCCCGGTGCCCCCACCCCCCCCATAACTGCCCCCCATCCCCCCTAACCGCCCCCCGGTGCCCCCAGCCCCCCCATAACTGCCCCCCAGGCCCCCCTAACTGCCCCCCGGTGCCCCCAGCCCCCCCATAACCGCCCCCCAGCCCCCTAACCCCCCCGTCCCCCCCCCCAGGCGACACGGGCGAGATCAAGACGGAGGTGCGGGAGCAGATCAACGCCAAGGTGGCCGAGTGGCGCGAGGAGGGCAAGGCCGAGGTCATCCCGGGGGTGAGCGGGGCCGCGGGGGGGGCGGGCACATGGGGGGGCCCCCGGCGCCCCCCGGCCCCCCCCCGACGCCGCCGACCCCCCCCGGCAGGTGCTGTTCATCGACGAGGTGCACATGCTGGACATCGAGTGCTTCTCCTTCCTCAACCGGGCGCTGGAGAGCGACATGGCGCCCGTCCTCATCATGGCCACCAACCGCGGCATCACCCGGTGCGCGGGGGGCGCTGGGGGGGGGCCGGGACCCCCCCCGGACCCCCCCTGACCCCCCCCCGACCCCCCGGCAGGATTCGGGGCACCAACTACCAGAGCCCCCACGGGCTGCCCATCGACCTGCTCGACCGGCTGCTCATCATCTCCACGGCGCCCTACAGCGACAAGGAGACCAAGCAGATCCTCAAGATCCGGTAAGGGGGCTGCCCCACGGCGTCGTGCCCCACGGCGCTGTGCCCCACGGCGTCGTGCCCCACGGCGCTGCGACCCACGGCGTGCCCCCCACGGCCGTCCCCGGGTGCTGCGGTGGCGCGCAGCGGCTCTCTGAGCCGCCATGGGCCCCGGCAGTGCCCCATGGCGGCTCCCCGGGACCCACAGCACCCCACGGCAGCTCCCTGGGGGTCTCATGGTGCCCCACGGCAGCTCCCTGGGACCCATGGTGGCTCCCCGAGACCCACAGCGCCCCACGGCAGCTCCCTGGGGGTCTCGTGATGCCCCACGGCAGCTCCCCGGGACCCACGGCACCCCACGGCAGCTCCCCGGGACCCACGGCACCCCACAGCGGCTCCCTGGGGGTCCCGTGATGCCCCACAGCAGCTCCCCGGGACCCACAGCACCCCACGGCAGCTCCCTGGGACCCACGGCACCCCACAGCGGCTCCCTGGGGGTCTCATGGTGCCCCACGGCAGCTCCCTGGGACCCATGGCGGCTCCCCGGGACCCACAGCGCCCCACGGCAGCTCCCCAGGACCCACAACACCCCACAGCGGCTCCCTGGGGGTCCCATGATGCCCCACAGCGGCTCCCCGGGACCCACAGCACCCCACAGCAGCTCCCTGGGGGTCCCACGGTGCCCCACGGCGGCTCCCCGGGACCCACGGCACCCCACAGCGGCTCCCTGGGACCCACAGCGCCCCACGGCAGCTCCCTGGGGGTCCCGTGATGCCCCACGGAGGTTCCCTGGGACCCACGGCACCCCATGGCAGTTCCCCGAGACCCACGGCAGCTCCCTGGGGGTCCCGTGGCGCCCCACGGTGCCCCACGGCAGCTCCCTGAGGTCCCACAGTGATCTACGGCGCCCCATGGCAGCCCCCCTGGGTCCCACGGTGACACCCCCCCCCCAGCACCCCACGGCACCCCCCTGCGCCCCATAGCACCCCCCCAAGGCACCCTGGGTGCCCCACAGCACCCCGCACTACCCCCCCAGCACCCTGCGGTGCCCCATAGGCACCCCATAGTTTCCCCTGCACCCCACAGCACCCAAAGGTACCCTGGGCACCCCATAGCACCCCTGTGGGGCACCCCACAGCACCCATAGGCCCCTCTGTGCCCCCCACAACCCCTCTGGATGCCCCTGCCCCCCATAGCACCCCTGTGGGGCGCCCCACGGCACCCATAGGCACCCCATAGCACCCCTGTGGGGCACCCCACAGCACCCATAGGCCCCTCTGTGCCCCCCACAACCCCTCTGGATGCCCCTGCACCCCATAGCACCCCCATGGGGCGCCCCACGGAGCCCATAAGCACCCCTGGGCCCCACCTGCACCCCACAGCACCCATAGGCACCCCTGCGACGCCCACACCCCCCCCCGCACCCCATAGCACCCATGTGGGGTGCCCCACGGCACCCATAGGCCCCCCCTGTGACACCCACAACCCCTCTGGATGCCCCTGCCCCCCATAGCACCCCCATGGGGCGCCCCATGGAGCCCATAAGCACCCCTGGGCCCCACCTGCACCCCACAGCACCCATAGGCACCCCTGCGACGCCCACACCCCCCCCCGCACCCCATAGCACCCATGTGGGGTGCCCCACGGCGCCCATAGGCCCCTCTGTGCCCCCCGCAACCCCTCTGGATGCCCCTGCACCCCATAGCACCCCCATGGGGCGCCCCACGGAGCCCATAAGCACCCCTGGGCCCCACCTGCACCCCACAGCACCCATAGGCACCCCTGCGACGCCCACACCCCCCCCGCACCCCATAGCACCCATGTGGGGTGCCCCACGGCACCCATAGGCCCCCCCTGTGACACCCACAACCCCTCTGGATGCCCCTGCCCCCCATAGCACCCCCATGGGGCGCCCCATGGAGCCCATAAGCACCCCTGGGCCCCACCTGCACCCCACAGCACCCATAGGCACCCCTGCGACGCCCACACCCCCCCCCGCACCCCATAGCACCCATGTGGGGTGCCCCACGGCGCCCATAGGCCCCTCTGTGCCCCCCGCAACCCCTCTGGATGCCCCTGCACCCCATAGCACCCCCATGGGGCGCCCCACGGAGCCCATAAGCACCCCTGGGCCCCACCTGCACCCCACAGCACCCATAGGCACCCCTGCGACGCCCACACCCCCCCCCGCACCCCATAGCACCCATGTGGGGTGCCCCACGGCACCCATAGGCCCCCCTGTGACACCCACAACCCCTCTGGATGCCCCTGCCCCCATAGCACCCCCATGGGGCGCCCCATGGAGCCCATAAGCACCCCTGGGCCCCACCTGCACCCCACAGCACCCATAGGCACCCCTGCGACGCCCCACCCCCCCCCGCACCCCATAGCACCCATGTGGGGTGCCCCACGGCGCCCATAGGCCCCTCTGTGCCCCCCGCAACCCTCTGGATGCCCCTGCACCCCATAGCACCCCCATGGGGCGCCCCACGGAGCCCATAAGCACCCCTGGGCCCCACCTGCACCCCACAGCACCCATAGGCACCCCTGCGACGCCCACCCCCCCCCGCACCCCATAGCACCCAGTGGGGTGCCCCACGGCACCCATAGGCCCCTCTGTGCCCCCACAACCCCTCTGGATGCCCCTGCCCCCCATAGCACCCCTGTGGGGCGCCCACGGCACCCATAGGCCCCTCTGTGCCCCCCACAACCCCTCTGGATGCTCCTGCCCCCATAGCACCCCTGTGGGGCGCCCCACAGCACCCATAGGCACCCCATAGCACCCCTGTGGGGCACCCCACAGCACCCATAGGCCCCTCTGTGCCCCCCACAACCCCTCTGGATGCCCCTGCACCCCATAGCACCCCCATGGGCGCCCCACGGAGCCCATAAGCACCCCTGGGCCCCACCTGCACCCCACAGCACCCATAGGCACCCCTGCGACGCCCACACCCCCCCCGCACCCCATAGCACCCCTGTGGGGCGCCCCACAGCACCCATAGGCACCCCATAGCACCCCTGTGGGGCACCCCACAGCACCCATAGGCCCCTCTGTGCCCCCACAACCCCTCTGGATGCCCCTGCCCCCCATAGCACCCCTTGGGGGCGCCCACAGAGCCCATAAGCACCTGGGCCCCACCTGCACCCCACAGCACCCATAGGCACCCCTGCAACGCCCACACCCCCCCGCACCCCCATAGCACCCATGTGGGTGCCCCACGGCACCCATAGGCCCCTCTGTGCCCCCCACAACCCCTCTGGATGCCCCTGCCCCCCATAGCACCCATGTGGGGCGCCCCACGGCGCCCATAGGCCCCCCCCACACCCCACATCCCCCACAAGCACCGAGGAACCTGAGCCCACAGCCCCGCCGCGAGCCGGGAGAGCACCTATGGGTGCCCCCCACCCCCACGGGTGCCCCCCCCGACCCCCGTGGGTGCCCCCCACCCCATGGGTGCCCCCCCCCACCCATGGGTGCCCCCCAGGTGCGAGGAGGAGGACGTGGAGATGACGGACGACGCCTACGCGGTGCTGACGCGCATCGGCCTGGAGACGGTCGCTGCGCTACGCCATCCAGCTCATCACCGCCGCCAGCCTCGTCGCCCGCAAGCGCAAGGTGCCCCGACGCCTGGGCCCCCTCCCCGGACGCCTGGGCCCTTCCCCGGACGCCTGGGTCCCTCCCCGGGGTGGGGGGCTGCGCCCGGACACGGGGCCCTGAGGGGTGGTGGGTGACGGACGCCGCGGTCCCGGTTTGGGGAGGGGGTGGTGCCCGGACGCCTGGGCCCCCTGGATACCTGGGCCCCCCCGGACGCCTGGGCCCCTCCCGCCGGACGCCTGGGCCCCTCCCGGGGGGCGCCCGGACGCCTGGGCCCCTCCCTGAGGCCCCCCCCCGGACGCCTGGGCCCCTCCCGGGGGGCGCCCGGACGCCTGGGCCCCTCCCTGAGGTCCCCCCGGATGCCTGGGAACCTCCCGGGGGGTGCCCGGACGCCTGGGCCCCTCCCTGAGGCCCCCCCGGACGCCTGGACCCCCTCCCTGAGGCCCCCCCCCGGACGCCTGGGCCCCTCCTGGGGGACGCCCGGACGCCTGGGCCCTGGGGGTGGTTGTGGGGTGATGGCGGGTGATGGCCGCTTTGGGGAGGGGGTGGTTGGTGCCCGGACGCCTGGGCCCCCCCCGGACACCTGGGTCCTTCCTGGGGGGGGGGGGGGGGGGAAGCTGCACCCAGACACCGGGGTCCCGGGGAGCAGGAGCGGGGTGACAGCGGGTGACAGACACCAGGGTCCCGGCTCGGGAATGGGGGTGACACCCGGACGCCTGGGCCCCTCCTGGGGGGGCACCCGGACGCCTGGGCCCCTCCTGGGGGGGTGGGGGGGGCACCCGGACGCCTGGGCCCCTCCTGGGGGAGGCTGCGCCCAGACACGGGGATCCTGGGGGGGGGGGGGACAGCGGGTGACGGCCGCCGGGGTGCCGGCTGGGGGCGGTGCTGGGACGGCGGGTCCCCCGGACGCCTGGGCCCCCCCCCCCGGACGCCGGGGCCCCTGACGGAGGCGGGCCGGTGGGGCAGGGCGCGGAGGTGCAGGTGGAGGACATCAAGCGCGTTTACTCGCTCTTCCTGGACGAGTCGCGCTCGACCCAGTACATGAAGGAGTATCAGGAGGCGTTCCTCTTCAACGAGCTCAGTGAGCGGGGGGGGGACGGGGGGGGACACGGGGACACGGGGGACATGGAGGGACATGGGGGGACACGGGGGGGGACATGGGGGACATGGAGGGACATGGGGGACATGGGGGGACATGGGGGACATGGAGGGACATGGAGGGACATGGAGGGACATGGGGGACATGGGGGACATGGGGGGACATGGAGGGACATGGGGGACATGGGGGACATGGGGGACATGGGGGACATGGGGGGACATGGGGGACATGGGGGACATGGGGGGACATGGAGGGACATGGGGGGACATGGGGGGACATGGAGGGACATGGGGGACATGGGGGGACATGGGGGGACATGGAGGGACATGGAGGGACATGGGGGGACATGGGGGACATGGAGGGACATGGGGGGACATGGAGGGACATGGAGGGACATGGAGGGACATGGGGGACATGGGGGGACATGGAGGGACATGGGGGACATGGAGGGACATGGGGGGACACGGAGGAACATGGGGGGACATGGGGGGACATGGAGGGACACGGGGGGACACGGAGGGACATGGAGGGACATGGGGGGACATGGAGGGACATGGAGGGACATGGGGGGACATGGAGGGACATGGGGGACATGGGGGACATGGAGGGACATGGAGGGACATGGGGGACATGGAGGGACATGGGGGACATGGGGGACATGGAGGGACATGGAGGGACACGGGGGGACACGGAGGGACATGGAGGGACATGGGGGACATGGAGGGACATGGGGGGACACGGAGGGACATGGGGGGACATGGGGGGACATGGGGGGACATGGGGGACATGGGGGACATGGAGGGACATGGGGGACATGGGGGACATGGAGGGACATGGAGGGACATGGGGGACATGGGGGACATGGAGGGACATGGAGGGACATGGGGGACATGGAGGGACATGGGGGACATGGGGGACATGGAGGGACATGGAGGGACACGGGGGGACATGGGGGACATGGAGGGACACGGGGGGACATGGAGGGACATGGAGGGACACGGAGGGACATGGAGGGACACGGGGGGACATGGGGGGACATGGGGGGACATGGAGGGACACGGGGGGACATGGGGGGACATGGGGGACATGGACATGGGGGGACATGGAGGGACATGGAGGGACATGGGGGACATGGGGGACATGGAGGGACATGGGGGGACATGGAGGGACATGGAGGGACATGGGGGACATGGGGGACATGGAGGGACATGGGGGGACATGGAGGGACATGGAGGGACATGGGGGGACATGGAGGGACATGGAGGGACACGGGGGGACATGGGGGGACATGGAGGGACACGGGGGGACATGGGGGGACATGGGGGACATGGACATGGGGGGACATGGAGGGACATGGAGGGACACGGAGGGACATGGAGGGACACGGGGGGACATGGAGGGACATGGGGGGACATGGGGGGACACTCAGAGACCCCCCCCCCCCCCCCGTTGCAGAGGGCGAGAGCATGGAGACGCCGTGACCCCCCCGGCCGCAATAAAGCGCTTTGCCACCAGCCGCTGCCCAGACGCAGGGTCCTTTATTGGGGGGGGGGGGGGGGGGGCTGGACGCCGGGGCCCCTCGGGGCGGGGGGCGGGGGGGCATCCCGGACGCCGGGGCCCCTTCGGGGGGGGGGCGGGGGGGGGCTCAGCCCTGGCTGAACTGCTGGAAGAGGCGGCGGCGCTGGGGGTCGGGGAAGTGGGGCACGAAGGGCACTCGCAGCACCTGGGCGAAGCCCTCGGCCCCCCCGGCGCCACGAAGCGCCGCCTGCCCGGGGGGGGGACAAGGGGGGGGACACAACAATGGGGGGGGACAATGGGGGGACACAACAATGGGGGGGACACAACAATGGGGGGAGGAAAGGGAGAAACGGTGTCAAAATGGAGGAAAGGGGGGGGTCACACCGGACCCCCCCCCCCCATCCAACACGCAGCACCCAGCCCCATGGTGGTGCCCGCCCCATAGCACCCAGCCCCATAGCGCCCGGCCCATGGTGGCACCCAGCCCCATAGCACCCACCCCCCACAGCACCCAGACCCATGGCGTCCAGACCCATAGCACCCACCCTCTGGTGGCACCCAGCCCCATAGCACCCAGCCCCACAGCACCCAGCCCCATAGCACCCAGCCCATGGTGGCACCCAGCCCCATAGCACCCCCCCCCAGTGCCCACTCCCCAGCACCCAGCCCCATAGCACCCACCCCCCACAGCACCCAGCCCCATAGCGCCCAGACCCACGGCGTCCAGACCCATAGCACCCACCCTGTGGTGGCACCCAGCCCCATAGCACCTCCCCTATGGTAGTACTC